>NC_083239.1:44457020-44662186 GCF_032191835.1 Heteronotia binoei | reverse complement strand
TTGCATCTACTATTCAATGGACAAGGTAAGTGCGGAGGAAGAGGGGGAACTGTCAGAAAGGTTCAGGAGCGGCGCTCCTGTGAGCTCCTGATGAATCTGAGGCCTGCCTGCTATTACAATTCATCTTCAGTCGACAGAGATCAGTTCCCCTGGAGAGAATGGCTGCTTTGGAAGGCAGGACTCTGGGGTATTAGACCCCATTGAATCACTCCCCTCCTCTCCCCAAACCTCATCCGCCTCAGGCTCCACCCCGTCCCAATCTCCAGATATCTCCCAACCTGGGGTTAACACCCCTATGCTGAATTTCTGAATATAAGAACACATCTAGCTGCTTTATGCTGAATCTATCCGACCATCAGTCCATCAGCGTCTGTATTGTCTACTCAGACTGGAAGCAGCTCTCCAGGGTCTCAAGCAGAGGCCTTTTCCATCACCTACGGCCTGCTCTTTTGAACTGGATATGCCAGGGATTCAACCTGGAACCTTCTGCATGACAAGCAGATACTCTACGACTGAGCTACAGCCCTTCATGGCTCTCCAGGGTCTCAGGTGGAGGTCTTTCCCATCACCTCCTACCTGGTCCTTTTAACTGGAGATGCTGGGGATTGAACCTGGGACCTTCTGCATGACAAGCAGATACTCTACGACTGAGCTACAGCCCTTCATGGCTCTCCAGGGTCTCAGGTAGAGGTCTTTCCCATCACCTCCTACCTGGTCCTTTTAACTGGAGATGCTAGGGATTGAACCTGGGACCTTCTGCTTGACAAGCAGATGCTCTCCAATTGAGCTACAGCCCCACTTCCTGGCTCTCCAGGGTCTCAGGCTGAGGTCTTTCCCATCCCCTCCTGCCTGGTCCTTTTAAACTGCTGGGGGCTGAACCTGGGACCTTCTGCATGCCGAGCAGAGGCTCTACACCACTGAGCTACAGCCCCATTTCATGGTTCTCCAGGGCCTCAGGCTGATGTCTTTCCCATCACCTTCTACTTAGTCCTTTTAACTGGAGATGCCGGGGATTGAACCTGGGACCTTTTGCATGCCAAGCAGAGACTCTAACACTGAGCTACAGCCCAACTTCATGGCTCTCCCGGGTCTCAGGCGGAGGCCTTTCGCATCACCTACAGCCCAGTCCTTTGAACTGGGGGTGCCAGGGGCTCTTCCACCGAACCACAGCCCCTCCCCCTCCCTTCTTTCTCAGCTTCCTTTTCTTTTAAAGTTGCTCTCTGTTTTGTTGGCCCTTTCTGTGAAACTTTAGCAGGCCAAGCTTTTCTTGGCAGAGGGGAAGAGCTTTACCGGTGAGATTGTGGAGCTGCAGATGACTACTGCGAGCCAAGGATGGCAAAACAGCAACCCTCTCTCCCAGAGGGGCGCCCACTTCCAGGTGGCACCTGCAAGGCTTTCCGTACTGGTAGGCAAAGTGGATGACTGCCTAGGGGACCAGCCTTCTGGGGACACTGAATTGGCTGCTCTCCATGTGACTTGGTGACTGGCCTCATTTTGGGCAGGAGCTCCAGAACCTCTAAATTTTATTGTGCTCCTTCACTCTCCCTTCCCTCCTAATAATTGCTTCTGCGAGAATAATTCCAGTGAGAATTTTGCTGAACTCTAAGACTGGACAAACTTTCTCATATTTCCCCCCCCCCCCCACAAAAAAAGGGAAAACAACCAAAACGCATAAAGCAGACAGATGGAAATCTTCACCCTGCCATTGTGGCCACATAGGAGAAAGCGATTTTAAAAAGTATGGTAGGAGGATAGTGTTATGATGACAGTTATAATTCAAGAAGCATTTTAAGGGAGATGCTGAGCCAGTTTAGTGTAGCGGTTAAGCGCGCAGGCTCTTATCTGGGAGAACCGAGTTTGATTCCCCACTTCTCCATTTGCAGCTGCTGGAATGGCCTCGGGTCAGCCATAGCTCTGGCAGAGGTTGTCCTTGAAAGGGCAGACTCTTATCTGGGAGAATCCGGTTTGATCCCCCACTCCTCCACTTGCAGCTGCTGGAATGGCCTTGGGTCAGCCATAGCTCTGGCAGAGGTTGTCCTTGAAAGGGCAGACTCTTATCTGGGAGAACCGGGTTTGATTTCACTCTCCTCCACTTGCAGCTGCTGAAATGGCCTTGGGTCAGCCATAGCTCTGGCAGAGGTTGTCCTTGAAAGGGCAGACTCTTATCTGGGAGAACTGGGTTTGATTCCCCCACTCCTCCACTTGCAGCTGCTGGAATAGCCTTGGGTCAGCCATAGCTCTGGCAGAGGTTGTCCTTGAAAGGGCAGACTCTTATCTGGGAGAACTGGGTTTGATTCCCCCACTCCTCCACTTGCAGCTGCTGGAATAGCCTCGGGTCAGCCATAGCTCTGGCAGAGGTTGTCCTTGAAAGGGCAGACTCTTATCTGGGAGAACCGGGTTTGATTCCCCACCCCTCCACTTGCACCTGCTAGCATGGCCTTGGGTCAGCCATAGCTCTGGCAGAGGTTGTCCTTGAAAGGGCAGACTCTTATCTGGGAGAACCGGGTTTGATTCCCCACTCCTCCACTTGCACCTGCTAGCATGGCCTTGGGTCAGCCATAGCTCTGGCAGAGGTTGTCCTTGAAAGGGCAGCTGCTGTGAGAGTCCTCTCAGCCCCACCCACCTCACAGGGTGTCTGTTGCGGGGGGAGAAGAGATAAGAGATTGTAAGCCGCTCTGAGTCTCTGATTCAAAGAGAAGGGCGGGGTATAAAACTACTTCTTCTTCCAATAGAATTGAGTGCACCTTCTGGTGATGCCAGGGGAGTGTGGGAAGATGCAAATTAGTTGTCATCGTCGTCGTCGTCGTCATCATCATCATCATCATCATCATCATCATCATCATCATCATCATCTTATTTATATCCCGCCCTCCCTGCCGAAGCAGGCTCAGGGCGGCTAACAACACAAATGCAAATGATCTCCGGCACCTCTTTTTCTACAAAACGACCCCTGCTCTGTAATGTTATCAGTGCGGGGGGGGGGGGGGCAGAAGTTCGCCTTGCCCAGGGTGCCAGACAGTCCAGGGCCAGCCCAAGGCACCTGGGGATCCCCTGGAACTACAGCACCTATCGAGGCTTCAGTTCCCCTGGAGAAAAGGGATGTTTTGCAAGGGGGAGGGTGTTCTATGGCATTGCAACCCACTGACAGGACCAGATTAACAATTAGGCCAAGTAGGCACTGGCCTATGGGTCCTCGTGCTTTTAGGGGCTTCCCCCCTACCCTGGTTTCTCCCTGCTTGTAGCCCTCCCGGCCTGCATGTGCAGCCAGCTACTGAGCCGCTCTCTGCCCAGCTTGCCTGCGGCTGGTGCTGGCAGGGTCGGTGCTAGGATTTCTGACGTCCTAGGTAGGGTTGCCGATCCCCAGGTGGGGCAGGGGGTCCCCCGGTTTGGAGGCCCTCCCCCCGCTCCAGGGTCGTCAGAAAGCGGGGGGAGGGGAGGGAAATGTCTGCTGGGAACTCTGTTATTCCCTATGGAGATTTATTCCCATAGAAAATCATGGAGAATTGATCCGCGGGTATCTGGGGCTCTGGCGGGGGCTGTCTTTTGGGGTAGAGGCACCAGATTTTCAGTATAGCATCTAGTGACTCTCCCCAAAATACCCCCCAAGTTTCAAAAAGATTGGACCAGGGGGTCCAATTCTATGAGCCCCAAAAGAAGGTGCCCCTATCCTTCATTATTTCCTATGGAAGGAAGGAATTGAAAAGGTGTGCCGTCCCTTTAAATGTGATGGCCAGAACTCCCTTTGGAGTTCAGTTATGCTTGTCACAGCCTTGAGCTTGGCTCCACCCCCAGTGTCTCCTGGCTCCACCCCCAAAGTCCCCAGATATTTCTTGAATTGGACTTGGAACCCTAGTCCTAGGCAAATCACCCACTAGCCCCCCCCCCCATTTTTTAAAAATATAGGGGAACGGAAAAGTGCCAAACGAAACTTTTCACATTTGTAATTTACTGATTTTTAATTTAAATTTTTCAAAAAAAAGTGATGTTATTAAAAAAAAGTTGTGAGAACAAGTACTTGGAGGGAGGGTGGCAGGATAGGATGAGGTGGGAGGCCAAGTCGCACATCCGAGAGAGGGGGGTGTCTTGGCTTTGTTGAGGGCAGCTTTGTTGAGGTGATGGGAGAGGACAAGGTGAGAGTGGCCAGGAGCCAGAGTCATGCGTCAGGGAGGGGGCGCCCAGTGGTGCCCCCTAGGCCAGGTGGCGCCCTAGGCAACTGCCTACTTTGCCTACTCCCACGCACCGGCCCTGGGTGCTGGAGTCATCGCCAAGACAGTGGCTCAGTGGTAGAGCATCTGCTTGGTAAGCGAAAGGTCCCAGATTCAATCCCTGGCATCTCCAACTAAAAAGGGTCCACGCAAGTAGGCGTGAAAAACCTCAACTTGAGACCCTGGAGAGCCGCTGCCAGTCTGAGTAGACAATACTGACTTCGATGGACCCAGGGTCTGATTCAGTAGAAGGCAGCTTCACATGTTCATATGTTCATTCTCTGCCTCTCCCCTGCAATTTTGTTAAAGGGGCTTTTGAGAAGGTGCCCCCAGGCTGCAGTAGAGACCGTGGGCGGCAGGGTGGATGCTTGAACTCCGAGATAATCGGCAAGGGGGTCCCTGAGATGTTGACTTCCTAGGGTTTTGACTGCCACAGGGTTTAATCCAGTCCCTGTCCTTCCCAGGCTCCACCCCCAAATCTCCCGAGGTTTTCCAGCCTGCCTCTGGCACCCCTGTTCTCCAGGCTTCCCTCTGGCCCATCCACTGGGATGGAAGAGCTGCCTGCAGGAGGGGAAGATTTAGATAGACACCTGGAAGAAAAATGAGCCGTTGTTCTTTCAGCAAGCAGGGCTGGAGGGGGGGGGCACGGCGGGATGATGGAGGAGGGAACAAGGACCGGGGACATCTGGTACATTACGGGGCCCACTCAAAGGTTCATCCGTTTCTCCGATCCTGGCAGGCTTTGAGGGATGGATGGGGAATTGAAGGGGGAGCCGATGGCGAGCAAGGAGCCATTGATCTGCCGTGGGCGGCTCTGCAGACAGGTTCCAAAAGGGGGAAGAAGCGGGGGGACCAGGCTGTCCTGGGAGAGGAAGGAGGGCAATCTAGAAGGTTTGCGGGGAAGGGAGAGAAGGAGCTGTCAGCATAGGGTTGCCAAGTCCTATTCAAGAAGTATTTGGGGACTTTGGGGGTGGAGCCAGGAGACATTGGAGGTGGAGCCAGGTGCAAGGGTGTGACAAGCATAATTGAACTCCAAAGGGAGTTCTGGCCATCACATTTAAAGGGACCGTGCTCCTTTTGAATGCCTTCCCTCCATTGGAAATAATGAAGGATAGGGCATAGGGGCATCTTCTTTGGGGGCGCATAGAATTGGACCCCCTGCTCCAAACCTTTTGAAACTTGGAGGGTATTTTGGGGAGAGGCACTGGATGCTATGCTGAAAATCTGGTGCCTCTACCTTAAAAAACAGCCACTCTGGAGCCCCAGATACCCATGGATCAATTCTCCATTATATCTTGTGGGAATTGATCTCCATAGGGTATAACGGAGTGCCCAGCAGACATTCCCCCAACCCCGCTTTCTGATGACCCTGAAGCAGGGGGAGGGACTCCAACCCAGGAGATCCCCTGACCCCACCTGGGGATTGGCAACCCTATGTTGGCATAAAGAATCAGACTGAGATTACCTCCTCCCCTGGCCCTGGAAGGCCTATGGTAATAGGCCAAGAGTGACTCTGAACATGTGCAGATTGTCCCCAACTATTGAGTCCAGTAGAACTTCCCTTCATCAGATACTGACCAAAGGTCATTTCGTAGCAGGAGCTCCTTTGCATATTAGGCCACGCCCCCTGATGTAGCCAATCCTCCAAGAGCTTACAAGCAGCACTTTTTTTTGCGCAGGAACTCACAGGAAAGCAGTTCCAGCTGACCTGGCAACAGGGGATGTGGCCTAATATGCAAATGAGTCCCTGCTGGGCTTTTTCTACCCCAAAGCTCTGCTTACAGGGCTCTTTTTTGTAAGCTCTTGGAGGATTGGCTACATCAGGGGGCATGGCCTGATATGCAAAGGAGCTCCTGCTACGAAATGACCCCTGCTGAGGGGTAAAATGTTTGAGGCAGGCAGATAGACTGCTGCAAGTCAGTGCTGAGAACCATCCGCTATTTTCAGCACAGCCACCGACAAGGCAAGGGGGGTGTCTTGGAGAGATTCCCAACCCTAGCCACAGTGCCCAGTTACTACCTACCTTACCTGTTGGCAGGGGTGGAATTCTAGCAGGAGCTCCTTTGCATATTAGGCCACACACCCCTGATGTAGCCAATCCTCCAAGAGCTTACAAAAAAGAACCTTGTAAGCTCGTGGAGGACTGGGTGCATCAGGGGTGTGTGGCCTAATATGCAAAGGAGCTCCTGCTAGAATTCCACCCCTGCCTGTTTGTCTAGAGTTGCCCACCTGTTATAAACTGGGGGGAGGGAGAAGAGCTGCTTTATATCTTTCTCTCTGCTGTAGTTGCCCTGACCTGGATGGCCCAGGCTATCCCAATCTCGTCACCTCTTGGATACTAAGCAGGGTCGGCCCGGCTTAGGACTTGGATGGGAGACTTCTAAGGAAGTCCAGGGTTGCTATGCAGAGTCAGGCAATGTCAAACCACCTCTGTTTGTCTCTGCCATGACCTGGATGGATGGCCCAGGCTAGCCCAATCTCAGCACATCTTGGAAGCTAAGCAGGGTCAGTCCTGATTAGGACTTGGATGGGAGACCGCCTAAGCTAGCTATGCAGAGGCAGGCAATAGCAAACCACCTCTGTTGGATGGCCCAGGGTAGCCCAATCTCAGCACATCTTGGAGGCTAAGCAGGATCAGTCCTGATTAGGACTTGGATGGGAGACCGCCTAGGCTAGCTATGCAGAGGCAGGCAATAGCAAACCACCTCTGTTGGATGGCCCAGGCTAGCCCAATCTCAGCACATCTTGGAGGCTAAGCAGGGTCAGTCCTGATTAGGACTTGGATGGGAGACCGCCTAGGCTAGCTATGCAGAGGCAGGCAATAGCAAACCACCTCTGTTGGATGGCCCAGGCTAGCCCAATCTCAGCACATCTTCGAAGCTAAGCAGGGTCAGTCCTGATTAGGACTTGGATGGGAGACTGCCTAGGCTAGCTATGCAGAGGCAGGCAATAGCAAACCACCTCTGTTGGATGGCCCAGGCTAGCCCAATCTCAGCACATCTTGGAAGCTAAGCAGGGTCAGTCCTGATTAGGACTTGGATGGGAGACCGCCTAGGCTATCTATGCAGAGGTAGGCAATAGCAAACCACCTCTATTGGATGGCCCAGGCTAGCCCAATCTCAGCACATCTTGGAAGCTAAGCAGGGTCAGTCCTGATTAGGACTTGGATGGGAGACCGCCTAGGCTAGCTATGCAGAGGCAGGCAATAGCAAACCACCTCTGTTGGATGGCCCAGGCTAGTCCAATCTCAGCACATCTTAGAAGCTAAGCAGGGTCAGCTCTGGTTAGGACTTGGATGGCAGACTGCTGAAAAAGTCCAGAGATGCTATGCAGAGGCAGGCCGTGGCAAACCACCTCTGTTTGCCTCTGCCCTAACCTGGATGGCTCAGGCTAGCCTAGTCTCACCACATCTCAGAAGCTAAGCGGGGTCACCCCGGTAAAGACTTGGATAGGAGATCCCCAAGGCCAAGGTTGCTTTGCAGAGGCAGGCCCTGGCAAACCACCCTGGAACATCTCTTGCCTTGAAAACCCTTTGGGGTTGCCTTAAGTCGGCTCTGACTTGGCAGTGCTGTCCGCCGCCACCACTGGTGCGGTTATTGTATCCAGGGATTCTCTGTTCAGCATTCAGAAACATGGCAAAGGCCCATCCCATCTCTCTCCTGCTGCTCCATAGGGTACAGTCCAGAATCAAATTGGAGAATCTCCTTTTAATGAACTTTCCACCCCAGTTGCCCTTTGCTACATCCACCCGGCACTTAGCTTTTTGGCCACTGCATGACACAGTGTTGGACTGGATGGGCCATTGGCCTGATCCAATATGGCTTCTCTTATTTTCTTAAGCAGTTTCACCGCTGATCCAGTACACATGAATTTGCCATACTGAATCGGACTCTGGGTCCCTCAGAATCAATCTTGGCTACTCAGACCGGCAGCAGATCTCAGAAAGATGTCTTTCACATCACCTTCCGCCTGGTTCTTTTATCTGGAGATGCCGGGGATTGAACCTGGGACCTTCTGCAGGACAGGCAGAGGCTCTTCCACTTAGCCACAGCCCTGCCCTTGCAAATAACACAGGAAGATGCCTTATACTGAATCAGAAACTTACTATCTATCATATATTGTCCACTGGCAGCAGCTCTCCAGGGTCTCAGGTAGAAGTCTTTCCCATCACCTCCTGCCTGATCTTTTTAACTGGAGATGCCAGGGACTGAACCTTGGACCTTCTGGCTGTCAGGCAGAGGCTCTACCACTGAGCTACAGCCCCACTTCATGGCTCTCCAAGGTCTCAAAGGAGGCCTTTCCCATCACCTCCTGCCAGATCCTTTTAACTGGAGATGCCGGAGATTGAACCCGGGACCTTGCATGCCAAGCAGATGCTCTACCACTGAGCGACAGCCCCACTTCATGGCTCTCCAGGCTCTCAGGCTGAGGTCTTTCCCATCAACTCCTGCCTGGTCCTTTTAAAACTGGAGATGCCAGCGATTGAACCTGGGACCTTCTGCCTGCCAAGCAGATGCTCTACCACTGAGCTATACCCCACTTCATGGCTCTCCAGGGTCTCAGGCTGAGATCTTTCCCATCACCTCCTGCCTGGTCCTTTTAACTGGAGATTCCATGGGATTGAATCTGGGGCCTTCTGCAAGCCAAGCAGAGGTTCTTCCACTGAGCCACAACTCTTCCCTCTTCAACTCCCATTTTGCTGAAAATGTAGACTGGAGCAAAGCTCTCTTTTTATGCCAAAGCAGCTGGGGAGGGGGGATTTGGATCAAGGCTACGGCAGTGAGGGAGGGTGACAGCTTTCCTTGCCATGTCATTCTCCCCCTTAAAAAACAGCCCCTCTACCCCCCCCAAATGTCATTAGCCAAGGAGGTACAATTTGGGCAGACCTAATGAGGTTTAGTGGGGAAGGCAATGGCAAACCGCCCTGTAAAAAGTCTGCCGTGAAAACGTTGTGAAAGCAACGTCACCCCAGAGTCGGAAATGACTGGTGCTTGCACAGGGGACGACCTTTACCTTTTAAATGAAGTTTAGCAGCCTCCAGGAGGGGTCTAAAGGGGTCTCCTGGCATTAGAACTGAACTTTAGACTACGGAGATCAGTTCCCCTGGAGGCAAAGGGCAGTTTGGGGAATATACCAAAAGGAGAATGGAAGTCCCTCTCCAGGGGCTGCCTTGAGATCTCAAGATTTTCCTAGTCTAAAATATAATTTAATTAATATTTTTTTCAAACCAAAAGAACCAGAAAGGAACAACCGCTGCTCAAGAAAAACAAACAAGGAAATAACTCTCTAAATTGCAAAACATAGAAAAGAGATTGCAACCCCCACACACACACAAAATACAAAGGGGAGATAATGTTGAATCAGAGTGTTGACAGGGGGCTTGATATTTAACACATTTTTTCCTCAATTTATTTTACAAGATACAGCTAAGAGAGGAAGTCATTAATAGCACAGGGGCCTTTTTTAAAAAAAAATCATTCTTTCTCTACTTTATATTTAATTCCTTTTTCCATAATTTGAGGAAGGGCTTAGATAGATGTTGAACACTTTCCCAATCTGTATATGAAATAATAATAATAAAAAGAAGACTGCAGATTTATACCCCACCCTTCTCTCTGAATCAGAGACTCAGAGCGGCTCACAATCTCCTTTATCTTCCTCCCCCACAACAGACACCCTGTGAGGTGGGTGAGGCTGAGAGAGCTCTCACAGCAGCTGCCCTTTCAAGGACAACTCCTGTGAGAGCTATGGCTGACCCAAGGCCATTCCAGCAACTGGAAGTGGAAGAGTGGGGAATCAAACCCCGTTCTCCCAGATAAGAGTCCGCACACTTAGCCACTACACCCAACTGGCTCTATAAAACCATGCCACATTTCATAGAAATCTGACATTTTAGATCTGAGGAATTTTCCAACCTGGAGTTGGCAACTCTACAGGGATTGGACAAGATTTTCCTCTTAGCCTGTCAGGAGCTACAAGAGCAGTGTTCCCTCTAAGCTGAGTTAGCATGAGTCAGCTCACAGTTTTTTAGCTTCTGGCTCACACATTTTTGTCTTTGCTCAGGAAGGATGGCCCCAGAGCAAGCTACGTAATTTATGCAGTAGTCAAATTGCTCACTCGCAGGGCTTTTTTTTTTTTTGGTAGCAGGAACTCCTTTGCATATTTGGCCACAACCACCTGATGTAGCCAATCCTCCTGGAGCTTACAGTAGGCCCTGGAAGAAGAGCCCTGTCAGCTCTTGGAGGATTGGCTACATCAGGGGGTGTGGCCTAATATGCAAAGGAGTTCCTGCTACAAGAAAGCCCTGTCTGCTTGCAACCTCAATGCCAGTACTGTATTTTTCAGACCATAAGACGCACTTTCCCCCCCCAAAAAAGTGGGGGAAAGAGTGTGTGCGTCTTAAGGAGCGAAGGGACGATAGGATGTACCTTCCTCTGGGGGGGGCGATCCGCTGCCTCCGCCTCCGATCCCGGCGCTTCTCCCATGCCTGCCTGCCTGGGATCGCTCCACGCTGCCCCCACTGCAAACCCAGCGCTTTGCAAGCGCCGGCTGCGGAGGGGGCAGCGTGCTTCCTCCATGCCTGTCTGCCTGGCTCCAGCTCTGATGCTTAAAGCAAGCACCGGGATCGGAGGGCGGAGGGAGCGATCCTGGCACTTGCTGTAAGCGTCAGAGCTGGAGCCAGGCAGACAGGCACGGAGGAAGCACGCTGCCCCCTCCGCAGCCAGAGCTCGCGAAGCGCTGGGTTTGCGGTGGGGGCAGCGTGGAGCGATCCCAGCGCTTGCTGGAAGAAGCTGGAGCCAGGCAGGCAGGCGCGGGGGAAGCGCTGGGATCGGAGGCGGAGGCAGCGGATTACCCCCCAGGAGGAAGGTGCGTCCTATGGTCCGGAGCGCCTTATGGACCGAAAAATACGGTAACTCATAACATAGAATTTTTGCTCACAAGCCTCCACAACTTAGAGGGAGCGTTGCACGGGAACCCAACAGAACCCACCACTCAGCAAAGAGATTATGCTACTTGCCCCCCCCCCAGACCATCAACATAACCTGAGGTGGAACAGGGGCCAGGGGCTAGGATTTCTGGTGGCCCTGACCCCACCCCCACCTCTCCCCTGCCTCTTGGCCATATCCAAGCTCTTGACAGCCCAGAGTCACTGAGGAAGGGCACATGGGTGGTACACAGGGGTGGCATTCCTAGTGGCAAGGGCAACTACACTCCCAGCTGTGAATGCTGGAGAGAAATCATGTTGGATCAGGCCAGTGGCCCATCCACTCCAACAGCACTCTCTGTCACACAGTGATTACAGCCCAGGGGCCATCAGGAGGTCCACCAGCAGGGCCAGAACTCCAGAAGCCCTCCCACTGTTTTCCCCCAAGCACCAAGAAGACAGAGCATCTCTTGCCCCAGACAGAGCGTTCCATCTAGACCTTGTGACTACGGTAATAGCCACTGATGAACCTCTGCTCCATAAAAGAACATAAGAGAAGCCAATGGTCTATCTAGTCCAACACTCTGTGTCTCATACAGTGGCCAAGAACCAGGTGCCATCAGGAGGTCCACCAGTAGGGCCAGAATTCCAGAAGCCCTCCCATTCTTTCCCCCCAAGCACCAAGAATACAAAGCATCACTGCCCCAGACAGAGCGTTCCATCCATCCTTTGAGGCCGATAGCCACTCATGGATCTCTGCTCCATGCATTTCTCCCATCCCCTCTTGAAGCTGTGTTGCCAGCTCTGGGTGCATTAGTCCCTGGGGATTTGGGGGTGGAGCCTGAGGGCGGGGTTTAGGGAAGGGAGGGGCCTCAGCAGAGTACAGTGCCACAGAGCCCACCCTCCAAAGCAGATACATCTCCAAGGGAACCGATCTCTGTCACTTGGAGATCAATTATACTAATGGGAGGGCTCCAGGCCTCACCTGGAGGTTGGCAACCCAGTGTTTAGTGCTGTTAGGGGAAAGGGTGTGCAATTGAGACAGGGAACTGAGCATGGGCAGTGGGAAAGTGGGAGAAGGATACACGGGCAGGTGTGCAGATGGAAAGGAGAGTTTGGGAGGGGTTTGGGAGATGGTGAGGTAGGGTTGCCAGCCTCCAGGTGGGGCCTGGAGATCTCCTGCTTTCACAACTGAACTCCAGCTAGCAGAGGTCAGGTCCCCTGGAGAAAATGCTTAAAACTCTCAGAGCAGCTCACAATCTCCTTTACCTTCCTCCCCCACAACAGACACCCTGTGAGGTGGGTGGGGCTGAGAGGGTTCTCACAGCAGCTGCCCTTTCAAGGACAACCTCTGCCAGAGCTATGGCTAACCCAAGGCCATTCCAGCATTCCAGAATTCTGTATTCTTGGTGCTTGGGGGGGCACATTGGGAGGGCTTCTGGAGTTCTGGCCCCGCTGGTGGACCTCCTGATGGCACTTGGTTCTTGGCCACCGTGTGACACTGAATGTTGGACTGGATGGGCCATTGGCCTGATCCAACATGGCTTCTTTTATGGAGCATATGGAATGCTTTGTCTGGGGCAAGAGATGCTCTGTATTCTTGGCACTTGGTGGGGCAAGTCTACTCTCCAAAGCATCCATTTTCTCCAGGGGAGTTTATCTTTGTAATCCAGAATGAGCTGTAATTCTGAGGGATCGCTAGGAAGTTGGCATTTCTAGGAGGCTGGCCACCTTAAATCTGTGGGGCCCTGGGTGTGGGCAGATGGAGGCTCCTGGGTACTCTCCGCCAAGGCCCTTAGAAACCTGGAACTGGTCCTGGGAGCCCAGACCTGGGGCTGGCACCCTACCCATTTTAGCACCCTAGGCACACACACAAGACAGCCTTTATTGGCATATATAAGAATATAAAATAGAGGGACAGCCAGGTTACATACTAAAAGAGTACAAAATCCATACAGTATAAAATTAGGATTACAAAATAAAAAAGTAGCAACATAGTAAAACCTGATACATAGTACTACTTATCAGGATGAGTATTCAAAGCTCTATTAAAAAGAGTCAGTTTGGTGTAGTGGTTAAGTGTGCGGATTCTTATCTGGGAGAACCGGGCTTGATTCCCCACTCCTCCACTTGCACCTGCTGGAATGGCCTTGGGTCAGCCATAGCTCTGGCAGAGATCGTCCTTGAAAGGGCAGACTCTTATCCAGGAGAACCGGGTGTGATTCCCCACTCCTCCACTTGCACCTGCTGGAATGGCCTTGGGTCAGCCATAGCTCTGGCAGAGGTCGTCCTTGAAAGGGCAGCTGCTGTGAGAGTCCTCTCAGCCCCACCCACCTCACAGGGTGTCTGTTGTGGGGGAGGAAGATAAAGGAGACTGTGAGCTGCTCTGAGACTCTGAGATTCAGAGTGGAGGCTGAGATATAAATCCAATACCATCATCATCATCATGAAAAATCACCAAGTCACATGGGTGCGCCCAATTTGGCACCCCAAAGGCCAGTGCACTAGACAATCACCTAGCCCCCCAAAGCCCGGCACCCTAGATGATCGCCTAGTTTGCCTAGCGGCAGGGCCGGCTCTGTGAATCCAGACCTCCCCAACCTGGCCTGCCTTCCTCGTCCTCCTTTTGGAGCCCACACCCGTGTCTCGGTCTCTCTCTCTCTCTCTCTCTCTGGGTCTCTCTCTCTCTCTTTTTTTTATTTCCTTCTCTCCTCTCCTTTCTAAACACTTCCTCCCTCCTTTCAGGGAGAGCCACCGACTCCCCCGAGCGTTATGACTTCATCCCGGCGCGGGCTGCAGGCAGGGAGAAATAAATCTTCATAAAGGCTGGGTTGTGATTAATCCGTGGGCCAAGGCTCGAGAGCGGGACCTTTCCCATTAGCGGATAATGGGAAGATGGAAAGCTCCTGTCGCCGCCACTAGCTGCCCGTCATTTGTTCCACTTTGCAGTCCATTTGGCGGGGAGAGTACAAGGCACTCCATCAAAAATATTTTCAGAGTTAATTTCCGTCCCTTAATCTGCTTGATTCTTATTTTGTATCGAATGGCAGAATCGATTTTCGTGGCGACTAAATTAAATAAGGGCTCTTTTCATGCATGGGGGAGCCCGGGAGCTAAGGGGAGAGGAGGGGAGAGGAGGGAGAAAGAATTAGAAGGGGGGGAAGAGGAGGAGAAAAGGGGAGATGAAGAAGAGGAAGAAGTGGGGGGGGGGAGATGCACAGGCACGCCGGTGGATAAATAGATGGGACCTGGGGACAAGATGGGAGAGATGGGTTAGACCCTACAAACCAGCTTTTCCCATCAGTTAGCATGCACACACAATGGCGGGCCCAGCCAAGTGTGTTCCCATACGCAGAGGCCTCATTTTGGGCCCTGCCATTAGGCAATCGCCTAGGGCGCTGGCCTTTTGGGGGCACCGAATTGGGTGCTACCCATGTGACTTGATGATGTTATCAGTGCAGGGGGAGGGACGCCAGAAGTTAACCTTGCGTAGGGTGCCTGACAGTAGGGAACTCACAGGAGCAGAGCTCATGCACCTCTAAATTTTATTGTGCTCTTTCTTTCTCTCCCCCGCCCCAAATACTTGCTTCTGGGCTCCATTGTTCAAACCCCCTGGGAGAATTTTGTGGAACTCTCAGCTCTGACAAACTCTTTTAATATTTCCCCCCATAAAAACACGGGAAAGTAACCAAAACATATCAAGCAGACAGATGGAAATCTTCATCCTGCCACTGTGGCCACGTAGGAGAAAGTATTTGAAAAAGTATGACGGGAGTCAGGTTTTTATAATTCCAGAAGCATTTGAAGGTAGATGCTGAGCGGATAGAATTTAGTACCCTTTCCGGTGATGTCAAGAGTATGTGGCACATGCAAATGAGTTATGTGAATGAGCTCCAGCACCTCTTTTTCTACAAAATGTTCCCTGTACATGCGCATAACCACTTGGACACTTGTATTATTATTATTATTATTGTTATTATTGTTGTTATTATTATTATTATTATTATTATTATTATTATTATTATTATTATTATTATTATTATTATTATTATTTCAAACCTCATCTACATCTTGGAGGCTCAGCTCTTTTATTTTCAGGCCCAAACATTATAAGCCCCAAGATTTATTTTTTTTTAAAAAAAAAATCCTCATGGGTAGTCATCTGCTCCCCTTTTTCTACTCGCCTTACCCCTGAGCCAGCAGAAAATGGAGCTTGCCAAACTTTCCGGCCTTTGTGCCGATAGAAACTTCACCGGTGGAATTTCTGCACATCCAACCTGAGCAAAGTCAGGTTTTTAAAAATGTATATGTGTTTGCAGGGCTTTTTCTTTTATCAAGAACCCACAGGAACGCAGTTCCGACTGGCTTGGTGTTGGGGGTGTGTGACCTAATATGTAAATGAGTTCCTGCTGGGCTTTTTCTACAAAAAGCCCTGTGCAAAACAATGGTGACACCAGGGGGCATGGCCTAATATGCAAAGGAGTTCCTGCTGGACTTTTTCTACAAAAAAGCACTGTAATCAGGAACTTTTTTTGTAGCAGGAGCTCCTTTGCACATTAGGCCACACACCCCTGATGTAGCCAATCCTCCAAGAGTTTACAGGGCTATTAGTACAGGGCCTACTATAAGCTCCAGGGGGATTGGCTACATGAGGGGGGCATGGCCTACTATGCAAAGGAGTTCCTTCTATAAGAAAAGTCCTGCCTGTCATGTTTGTAGCAGGCTTATTTGGGCATAAGTGATAAACCGGTTGCAGGTTCCTCATTGGGAAATTCCCTGATAAACGATCCCATAGTGGGGAAACGTGCAGGCCGATTTGGCTGGAGTACTAAGCGTGATGATTCATCCAGTTCTGATAGATGGCCGGGGGTGGGGTGGGGGGGAGTGAAGGGCTACATTCTAGGATTTGTGCAAAGGGAAAGAGACCAGGATCTTGGAGGGAAAACAGAAGGGAAGCCGCTGGCACATACAAAAAAGACATACGCCAGTCTGCCTGCTCCCGCTGCCCTCGGTGTAAGTAGCAGGTTCAAGCGCCGCTTGGTGTCCTCTTCCGTCAGAGCTTTCCATGTTCATTTGATGCACCATTTTTCTTCTTCCCCTGTCAGATTGGCTCAGATCCCCCTCCCTGCCCACACTGTGGCCCCATGGGGGGGGGGACATGAAGGGGAGGGGGTGCGCCGCTCTCTCTTTCTCTCTGGATCATATAACCCCATGGCCTAGCAGAAAAAAGGAGAGCGAAAGAGTTCATTTATTCATGGCTGAGCCCAGCAATCCATTTATCTCTTTTTGCGTCTCTGACAGTTTGACATGCCTCTGGTCTGCCAATAGACACCCCCCCTCACCCCCCCCCCATTTGCACCCCTCCCGCTTCATCTGCCGTCCCCTCCAACAAAGCAGGACATCTAACAGGGAGGCGTTTTTTAGAGCGTCTCCGCTTCTGCGCCTCTTCCTAGGGGAATCGCAGGCTTCTCCCAATATTTAACTTTCCCGGCTTCCCACCTCTTGCTAGCGATGCCGCTAAGCAGGGGTCGTTTGGTAGAAAAATAGGTGGTGGCGCTCATGAACAGAACTCACTGGCATATGCGGCTCCCACCCAGCCAAAAGCAACCCAAAGCAAGAGAGGGGAGCCCCAGGGGAGCGAGGCCTGCTTGGGCTGGCTAGAGATCCGGGCAACCCAAGAAGGCCTCGCTCGCCTGGGGCTCTCCTGGGCCGCCCCCGCAGTCAAAAGGCCAGCAAGCCACCCGCCACCCAAAATCACATAAGAAGTGGAGAAACGGTGGCGTGGGCTTCTCCAGGCGCTAATGCGGGCTGCTGGGGGAAATCTCTCTTCCGCTGGTGTGGCAAAGCCCCTGGTGGCTGGCTGACTGCCTGCTCTCCTAATCCAGGGATTGTTATGCAACTGCAACTACTATTCAATGGACAAGGTAGGTGGGGAGGAAGAGGGAGAACCCTCAGAAAGGTTCAGGAGCTGCGCTCCTGTGAGCTCCAACTGAATCTGAGGCCTGCCACTAAGAAATTCCACGGGAGGGGGTTCATGTCGGTTCTGGCTTGGATAGCAGGGTTGCCAATTCCCAGGTGGGGGCAGGGGATCCCCCAGTTGGAAGACCCTCCCCCCCGCTTCAGGCTCATCAGAAAGTGGGGGGGAGGGATATGTGTTCTGGGCACTCCATTATTCCCTATGTAGACCGGTTCCCTTAGCACCTGTCACATCAACCATCACCAGTGGTCTGACCTAGCCTCAGATCGCAAAGCATGGAGGCACACCATCCACCAGGCTGTCTCTTCCTTTGAGAACGCACGCATAGCTGGTCTTGAGGACAAAAGGAGATTGAGGAAGAATCGCACTGCTACAGCACCAACCCTAAATCAGACTTTTCCCTGCAGCCGCTGTGGCCGGACCTGCCTGTCCCACATTGGTCTTGTCAGCCACCAGCGAGCCTGCAGCAAACGTGGACTATTGCACCCTTCTTAAATCTTCGTTCGCGAAGCCAAGCCGAGAGAGAGAGAGAGAGAGAGAGAGACCGGTTCCCATAGGGTATAATGGAGAATTGATCCATGGGGTTCTGGGGGGGGGCTCTTTTTTGAGGAAGAAGTGCCAAATTTGAAGCATAGCATCCAGTGGCTGTCCCCAAAATACCCTCCAAGTTTCAAAAGAATTGGCCCAGGGGGTCCAATTCTATGAGCCCCCAAAGAAGTTGTTCCATCCTTCGTTATATCTTATATGAACCGTTCGTGCATACTGATAAGATATGACTGTGAGCTGTTGCCTAAGCACAGGGTAAGTTAGATGGTGTGTGACGTCATACACAGAAAATGTAGAAGGTTAACTTCTGTGAAGACATACTCTGTAAAGGCATACTCTGTATATTTTTTTTATTTATATTTTGCATGTTAAGTTCCGGAATGTAAAAATAACAGCCAGAAGAAGTGTAAAGGGAACACAAACTTGAACCTAGGACTTGTGTTGCTGCTACTACAGCTGTTGAATTACTCTTCAAAGAGGAACAGCCGGGCTATCTGTGTCTCTCAACAGAAAGAGTAGAAGACAGCAGATTTTCACACCTGGCAACATTTAAAGTTTGAGTTTCTACTAAGGACTGTTTATTTGCTTTAAAGGACATTTAAGAATTACACTGATGAAGTGTTTGAGTAAAAGAGTGCTTTTGCACTGATATTGCAACATTCGGTGCACGGTGTTTTTCTTGTTTTGCCTAATCCCCAGGTAGGGGCAGGGGATCCCCCCCCCCCGGTTTGGAGCCCCTCCCCCCACTTCCGGGTCATCAGAAAGCGGAGAGGGGACTCCATTATTCCCTATCGAGATTGATTCCCATAGGGTATCATGGAGAATTTATTCACAGGTATCTGGGGCTCTGGGGGAGCTGTGTTTTGAGGTAGAGGCACCAAATCTGCCACATAGCATCTGATGCCTCACCTCAAAACCCCTTCCAAGTTTCAAAAAGATTTGACCAGGGAGTCCAATTCTATGAGCCCCCAAAGAAGGTGCCCCTATCCTTCATTATTTCCAGTGGAGAGAAGGCATATAGACGGCATGAGGATCCTTTAAATGTGATGGTCAGAGCTCCTGTTGGAGTTCAATTATGCTTGTCACAACCTTGCTCCTGGCTCCACCCCCAATGTCTCCTGGCTTCACCCCCAAAGTCCCCAGATATTTATTGAATTGGACTTGGCAACCCTAGTTCTCCTTCCTTCTTTGAAAAACACCGCCCTCGTTCTCTTTATCCCAAAGTATTGTGGGGTTTTGAAAACACCTTCTGTTGGAGGGGTGTAATAATAAGCCCTGTGTGTTCCCTTGGAGAGGCAAATATTTACACCTGCAAGGCGGTCTCTGTTTCCCCCTGTTGGACTTTGGACCCATGCTAATAGGAAGGTGGTTGAAATGAACTTAGGGTGTTTTTCCAAATGACTGCGGAGCTCAGTGTTTTCTTCAACCGGATCTGTATCTTTTAGGGTTGCCAGAACTGACTCAAGAAACATCTGGGGACTTTTGGGGCACAGCCAGGAGACTTTTTTTTGGGGGGGGGGAGCTGGGAGCAAGGATGTGACAAGCATGACTGAACTCCAAAGGGAGTTCTGGCCATCACATTTCAAGGGACCGCACGCCTTTTAAATGCTTTCCCTCCATTCGGAATAATGAAGGATAGGGGCACCTTCTTTGGGGACGCATGGAATTGGACTCCATGGTCCAATCTTTTTGAACCGTAGGGAGTGTCTTCAGGAGAGGGACTGGATGCTATGCTAAAAATTTGGTGCCTCTACCGCAAAAAACAGCCCCCCATGAGCCCCAGATACCCATGGATCGATTCTCCATCCTTACGGAAATCGGTCTCCGTAGGGTATAATGGAGCATCCAGCAGAAATTTCCCTCCACCCCTGCTTTTTTGATGACCCTGAAGTGGGGGGAGGGCCTCCAAACCAGGGGATCCCCTGGCTCCAATTAGGTTCACAACACAACTGAAAGGAAGAATTGTCTATTGCTTACCAGGCTCTTCTCCAGTGAGTGCTCCCTTCTCGTTTGGTGGCGAAAGTATTTGAGCTTCAGCTTCAGCATCTGACCTCCCAGGGAATAGTCAGGGTTGATTTCCCTTAGGATTGACTGATTTGATCTTCTTGCAGTCCAAGGGATTCTCAGGAGTCTATATGCTATACCAGTCTATGCTATACCATGAAGGGCCACCCAGGACGGACAGGCTGCAGTGGAGAACTCAGAAAAAACACGATCCACTGGAGAAGGAAATGGCAACCCACTCCAGTATCCTTGCCAAGAAAACCCCATGGACAGTAACAAAAGAGATATGAATAGAACTAACTAAATAAAATAAATCCATAAAGCCCAATCTCATCAGATCCCGGAAGCTAAGCAGGCAAGTACTTGGAAGGGAGAACTGCAAGGAATACCAGGGCCGGGACGCAGAAGCAGGCAATACAAGACATCTCATTCTCATTATTATCATTATTATTAATTAAATAATGTATTTAATAATTAATAAATTTAATAAACAGACTCAGGGCAGCTAACAGTCTGCTTAAAACAATTCAAGAATACAATTTAAAACAATTAAAACAACAATTAATACATAAAACACATTTCATGGTGCTGTTAACACCTTCAGCAGGCAGAATCGTAACTTTTTTTTCTGACGGAGATCCTACGATGGTCGTAATTTCTTATGAGTAATATCATATGGACATATGAAGCTGCCTTATATTGAATCAGACCCTTGGTGCATCAAAGTCAGTATTGTCTATTCAGACTGGCAGCGGCTCTCCAGGGTCTCAAGCTGAGGTTTTTCACACCTATTTGCCTGGACCCTTTTTAGTTGGAGATGCCAGGGATTGATATCGCTCAGCAGTATAGGGTGGCAGTCCTTTCCCATTTAAATGTTAAAGGCCTGCTGAAATAGTTCGGTTTTACAGGCCCTGCAGAATTGGGAGAGTTCCTGCAGGCCCTTATGGCCTTTATAAAACGTCCTGGCCCTACTGGAGGTTGCCAGAGGTCACCATGACTTCCAGGCCTGCAGTTGTCACATACACACATACACCAACAAAAATACTGATTGCAAGCAAAATACAAAAAAAAAAAATCACAATACACAACACAGCTGGGGCCATGATTGCTCGTTAAGTATCTGAAGGGCTGTTGCTAGCTCTCCAGATGTTTTTTGCCTACAACTCCCATTAGGCCCAGCCAGCATGGCCAATGGCTGGGGCTGATGGGAGTTGTAGGCAATAAACATCTGGAGAGCTACCATTGGCCACTCCTGGCTTAGAGGAGAGCAGGCAGCTGTTCCTGTTGGCGGCAGAGGAGAGGACTCACAAGAATGGGTTTAACTTTAGGGTGGGAAGGTAATGGCTGGATATTAGGAAAACCTTTCTTACAGTAAGAGTTGTTCAACAGTGGAAGCAGCTACGGAGGGAGGTGGTGAGCTCCCCCTCACTGGCAGTCTTTAAGCAGTCTTTAAGCGGCTGGACAAACACTTGCCAGGGATGCTCTAGGCCAGGGGTGTCAAACATGTGGCCCAGGGGCCAAATCAGGCCCTTGAGCAACTGGCTGTCATCTGCTTCTTTCTCCCTATATCTTGCTTCCTTCTGCATCACAGTTTGCTTTGCCAGGCTTGCTCAACTGCACAGGAGCTACAGAGCAAAGCCTTTGTTTTCTCCATTGGCTGAGGCTCCTCCCTTGGAGAGGAAGGGGGGGAGGTATAGCTTGCTTTGCCAGGCTCTCTCAGCCACACAGAAGAGCTACGGAGCCAAGCCTCTCTTCCTTCTATTGGCTGAAGCTCCTTCCTCCTCCCAGTCCCCTGGGGAAGGAAGGAAGGAGCCAGAGCTTCCTGTGCCCAGTTCCCTGGATCCTGTGGGAGAAATACCAAGAAAGCAACTTTAAGACCAACAAGTGCTAATGTTTTAAGGATGTTTTATTTTTAAGGTTTTTTTAAAGTATATATATTTGTGTTTGTCTGTGTCTTTTACAAAGTTTATATTTCTGCTACCTAATCTTAAATAGGTACATGCATTGCCTGGCCTGACATGGCCCGGCCCAACAAGGTCTCATTTATGTCAGATCCGGCCATCATAAGAAGAAGACTGCAGATTTATACCCCACCTTTCTCTCTGAATCGGAGAATCAGAGCGACTTACAATCTCCTTTATCTTCTCCCCCCACAACAGACACCATGTGAGGTGGGTGGGGCTGAGAGAGCTCTCACAGCAGCTGCTCTTTCAAGGACGACTCCTGCGATAGCTATAGCTGACCCAAGGCCATTCCAGCAGCTGTAAGTGGAGGAGTGGGGAATCAAACCCGGTTCTCCCAGATAAGAGTCCGCACACTTAACCACTACACCACACTGGTTCTCATAACAAATGAGTTCAACACCCCAACTCTAGGCTGATTCTCCATTGAGTAGAGCATTGGACAAATAGCCTGTATGGCCCCTTCCAATTCTGTGATTCTATCTTGACATTTCCAAAAGCTGCGTAGACTCAGAATTTGGCACATCTCTTGGTAAACTTGCCAAGTACAGGTAGAGAAATTCCTGGAGATGTTGCGGGGTGGAGCTTGGGTAGAGGAGAGACCTCAGCTGAGAATAACGTCCAAAGCAGCCATTTTCTCCAGGGATAGTAAATGCAACTGGAACCAGTGTGACGATAAGCAATATACGATAACCACCGGAATCAATAAAACTTTCATGCAAAGGGTGTAAATATGCGTTTTTAGTGAAGTTAAATAAAAACAAAACTAAGGAACACTGAACATTCTTGAAATTTCCCCCACAGAGTCTCTCAACAGTCACAAAGAATGATAGCCTTTTCAAATAGGACTTAATGAAGACGTGGGTGAAGTCTTTAATTTCTTAGTATTCCACTCATGATGGTGCGGAGAGAATAAGGAACCGCTTTTAAAAGGACTCCTCACAGTTTCAATATTTAGTTCTTCCTCAGCCTCTTTCTCCCGATGTTACACGGAGCCACAGTTCTACTCTTTACAGCATGGATCCATGCATGCTCTAATTTGCTGCTACCGGTTGAGGAAGAACTAACTATTGAAACCATGAGGAGTCCTCTTAAAAGTGGTTCCTTATTCTCTCCACACCATCACGAGTGGAACACTAAGAAATTAAAGACTTCACCCACATCTTCATTTAGTTCTATTTGAAGAGGCTGTCATTCTTGGTGACTGTTGAGAGAGTTTGTGGGGAAATTTTCAAGAATGTTCTTTAACGACATTAATCGACGGTTAGATGAAATGTCATATGACCAGATCTCGATGATGGGTGATTTTAATGGGACAATACAAAATAATATTGATAGATCAAGCCAAAAGAAGACAGATAAAGAAGGAAAACTACCAAATTCTTTTTTCGAGTTGGTTAAACAAGAAAATTTGGAAGATATCTGGAGAAAGTTTAATCCTGAAGTAAGAGCAAGACATAATTCTTTTTCCAGAATAGATATGTTATGGGGTTCCGAAAGTTTGGGCCTCATAACTAAAAAAGTGGAGATTCTACCAAAGGTTAGTGCAGATCATAACCCAATATGCTGGACTACAAAATGGCAAAAGAAAACAAGACGATGGAGAATTAATGAGGATCTGCTACAAGATAAAGACACTGTGACATTTTTAGAAAAGGAAACTGCAGCGTTCTTTCAAATAAATGAGACCGATGATGTGGAATTTCAGACAGTTTGGGATACCTATAAAGCAGTAATGAGAGGATTACTAATCACATTGAATAATAAAGATAAGAGGGCCAAGGAAGAGCGGTTGCTAGGTTTACAAAATGAAATAAAGAAAAAAGAAGGGGAATTAAAAAAAAGACCAGGAAAGAAGAAATTAATAAAAGAAATCACAATATTACAATCCCAAGTAAGACACTTGTTGAATAAAGAATTAGAAAGGAATTTTAAAAGTTTGCAACAAAAATCATTTGAAGGCGCGAATAAACCTGGGAAGTATCTAGCCTGGCAATTGAAGAAAAAGAAAGAAAATAGAATTATTAACAAAATCACGGTAAATCAAAAAAAGATAGTTGATCAAGAGGGAATTAAAAGAGAATTTTTTAAATATTATGCAAATTTATTCAAAGGTGTGTAAATCAGAAAAGACAAAATGGAAGAATATTTACGAAATATTCAAATAGCACCCCTGACTGAATACATGAAAAAGTGTTCCTTTGTTCTGTTTTTGTTTAACTTCACTAAAAATGCATATTTACATGCTTGGCATGAAAGTTTTATTGCTTCCGGTGGTTATCTTATATTGCTTATTTTCTCCAGGGAAGCTGATCTCTGTAGTCTGGAGCATGGTTGTAATTCCGGGTGGTCTTCAGGCCCCACCTGGAGGTTGGCATCCCTCTATCCAGGGAAGAGTTTCCAAAGCTGAAGGGAAGCCACGGAACTCAGTTTCTGATAGACTGCTTCTGTCCCCAGGAGCAGTGTTCCCTCTAAGCTGAGTTAGCCTGAGCTAGCTCACAGATTTTTAGCCTCCAGCTCACACATTTTTGTCTTAGCCCAGGAAGGATGACCCCAGAGCACAATAATTTATGCAGTAGCACACAACTTTAATATCAGTAGCTCACAAAGTAGAATTTTTGCTCACAAGACTCTGCAGCTTAGAGAGAACATTGCACAGGAGGTTTTTAAGAACATAAGAACATAAGAGAAGCCATGTTGGATCAGGCCAACGGCCCATCCAGTCCAACACTGTGTCACACAGTGGCAAAAAATTTTATATATACACACACACTGTGGCTAATAGCCACTGATGGACCTGTGCTCCATATTTTTATCTAAACCCCTCTTGAAGGTGGCTATACTTGTGGCCGCCACCACCTCCTGTGGCAGTGAATTCCACATGTTAATCACCCTTTGGGTGAAGAAGGACTTCCTTTTATCCGTTTTAACCTGTCTGCTCAGTAATTTCATCGAATGCCCACGAGTTCTTGTATTGTGAGTAAGGGAGAAAAGTACTTCTTTCTCTACTTTCTCCATCCCATGGATTATCTTGTAAACCTCTATCATGTCACCCCGCAGTCAACGTTTCTCCAAGCTAAAGAGTCCCAAGCGTTTCAACCTTTCTTCATAGGGAAAGTGCTCCAGCCCTTTAATCATTCTAGTTGCCCTTTTCTGGACTTTCTCCAATGCTATATATCCTTTTTGAGGTGCGGCGACCAGAACTGCACACAGTACTCCAAATGAGACCGCACCATCGATTTATACAGGGGCATTATGATACTGGCTGATTTGTTTTCAATTCCCTTCCTAATAATTCCCAGCATGGCGTTGGCCTTTTTTATTGCAAACGCACACTGTCTTGACATTTTCAGTGAGTTATCTACCACAACCCCAAGATCTCTCTCTTGGTCAGTCTCTGCCAGTTCACATCCCATCAACTTGTATTTGTAGCTGAGATTCTTGGCCCCAATGTGCATTACACTTGGCCACATTGAACCGCATCTGCCACGTTGACGCCCACTCACCCAGCCTCAACAGATCCCTTTGGAGTTCCTCACAATCCTCTCTGGTTCTCACCACCCTGAACAATTTAGTGTCATCCGCAAATTTGGCCACTTCACTTTTTGTTTTTGTTTTTTAAATGCAGGACAGCTGAAAGGCAATTGCAAATCTACCTACCTGCATGGAAAAAAACCATCTGTTTAAAGCCTGGTACAAGCAGCATCAATCCTGTATCCCAACCTTTCACACATGCGCAACAAGAGTGGGCCAGCAGGTCAAAAAAGTACTTTAAAAGTGGAGGATGCAAAATCTCTTCCGGCTCTGACTTCTTCCCCAGTCTGCTGCCCGCAGAACTTATTTTTCAAACACCGATTCGGGGCCCAGGGAAAAGCTAGCTGGGAGAAAGAACACTCCCACGCCAAGATCTGCTTCCTCCCCAGAACGGGCCACTGCTTCTCCGCCCTTTCCAACGGTGCGTATAAAAGGCACCAGCTCAACCCAGCCCAACCTGTTTTCCTATTGAAGGCACTTGGTCGACCCAGAACCCGAAGCTCCAGGGAAAAAAACAGGTAAGAAAGGAATGCTTAGGCAGGGCTATTAATAAACCTGCGGGTGGGGTGGCCGAAAGGACCTATGGCCATTTGGTCACTCACTGAAAATGTCGAGACAGTGTGCGACTGCAATAAAAAGGGCCAGTGCGATGCTGGGAATTATTAGGAAGGGAATTGAAAACAAATCAGCCAGTATTATAATGTCCTTGTATAAATTGATTTGGAGTACTGTTATGAGCTTTGTGAGCACCCAGAAATGGCTTCATTTGGAGTACTGTGTACAATTCTGGTCACCGCACCTCAAAAAAGATATTACAGTATTGGGAAAAGTCCAGAAAAGGGCGACTAGAATGATTAAAGGGTTGGAACCACTTCCCCTATGAAGAAAGGTTAAAACGCTTGGGGCTCTTTCGCTTGGAGAAATGTCGACTGCGGGGTGACATGATAGAGGTTGACAAGAGTGTGCATGGGATAGAGAAGGGAGAGAAAGAAGTCCTTTTCTCCCTTTCTCACAATACGAGAACATGTGGGCACTCAATGAAATTGCTGAGCAATTGGGTTGGAACGGATGAAAGGAAGTACTTCTTCACCCAAAGGATGATTAACACGTGAAATTCACTGCCACAGGAGGTGGTGGCGGCGGCTACAAACATAGCCAACTTCAAGAGGAGATTGGATAAACATATGGAGCAGAGGTCCATCAGTGGCTATTAGCCACAGGGTATTGTTGGAACTCTCTGTCTGGGGCAGTGATGCTCTGTATTCTGGGTGCTCGGAGGGGGCAACAGTGTGAGGACTTCTAGTGTTCTGGCCCCACTGATGGACCTCCTGATGGCACCTGGGTTTTTTGGCTCCTTTGTGACACAGAGTGTCAGACTGGATGGGCCATTGGCCTGATCCAACAGGGCTTCTCTTATGTTCTCATGTTCCACATTAACCTGTTCTATGTGCTTTACCACAGTCCTGTGCTCTCTCACACCTGGTAAACTGACACACGAGATTGGCTCAGTGGAAAGAGATTCTCCCAGGCTCTGTTGCTTTCCAGCTTGTGTCCAGGTGGCCCTGCAGTCTAAGGAGCTCCCCAAAGAAATAAAGAACGGTGGAGAAGCAAGAATTTGTGGCTGTATGAGGAGCAGAAGTGTGGTTTTAAAGCAGGCCACTAAATAAGAATTTCCGGAATCGAGTCAGCTTGTGGCTATTTCTGGGTGCTCACAAAGCCATGGTTCATAACAGCGACTGCCGATCAGGCTAGAAAGTGGGCTGCATGAGAGGCAGTGGTTGTACTTGGGACCATGGTAGCCCCATTACTGAACTGATGGGTTGAAGATCTGGGTTCAAATCCCAGTTATTCCTGCGCCTTTAATGGGAGACAGCCACAAACCGAAGGACAGTTCTTCCTGGCATGGAGAAACCAGGAAGTTTTGTTTCTGGGTCTGGCTGCCATTAAAGGCAGAGGCACAGAGCTGGGGTGGAGTGGGAGGAGAGAAGGTGGCAGCTCAAGGGCGTACCTGGCTTTTCGCTCGCCTCAATTCCAGGGTGGTGTAGTGGTTTGAGGGTCTGGGAGACCCAGGTTCAAATCCCTGCTCTGTCATGGAAACTTGCTGGGTGACTTTGGACTACAGGTTTTTTTCTATAGCAGGAACTCCTTTGCATATTAAGCCACACACCCCTGATGTAGCCAATCCTCCAAGAGCTTACAGGGCTTTTCGTACAGGGCCTACTGGAAGCTCCAGGAGGATTGGCTACATCAGGGGTGTGTGGCCTAATATGCAAAGGAGCTCCTGCTACAAAAAAAACCCCTGGTCAGTCGTGTTCTTTAGCCTCACCTGCCTCACAATGCTGTCATGAGGATACAGAGGAGGAAAGGTGAAAGGTATCAACCGCTTTGGGTTTCCATTGGAGAGAAAAGTGGGGGGTATAAATCAAATCCCAAGTATCAGTAGAAAGAAAAATGATCAGAGTTGATTTATTTATCTTATATCCCGCCCTCCCCGCCGAAGGCAGGCTCAGAGCGGCTTTACTCTAAATTATTACTGAACCTTCCCCTCCACCCATTAAATATAATCAAATGTTGCAAATGAGCAGTAGGAAAAATTGAAATGGTAGCTTTCCTGGACTGCCATTCATTTGGACTAGCCTCTTCAAGGCAAATTCAAGAGGTTTTTCAGTCTATTCCTCCCAGAAGTCAGGATGCGACCGGTGTTTCCTCTTAAGCTGAGTTAGTGTGAGCTAGCTCACAGTTTTTTAGCCTCCAGCTCACCCGTTTTTGTCTCAGCCCGGGGAAAAAAATGGCCCCAGAGCAAACAAATGATGCAGTAGCTCACCAACTTTAACGCCAGTAGCTCACCAAGGAGAAGTTTTTTGCTCACAAGACTCCACAGCTTAGAGGGAGTATTGGATGCAACCCAGAAAAAGCTCACTGATACTGAGTTCTGTGTGTACCCACTTAGAAATCAATGAGGTCTGCCTTGAAGTAAACGTGTTGTGTGGGGTTGGTTTCCTTTAGAATTGGACTTCTAAGCCCATTGATTTTGGTGGCACCAGAGAGCACGAAGGCTTCATCCCCATTGATTTTGGCAGGGCTTACCACTCACTTTCTCCAACTGCCCCCCTCGGGGGCTCACCTTGTCCTGAAAGGTCTCCTCCTCCAGACCTTCTAAGTGGGAAGCATCTTACAAAGCACAGAAAGCCTGCCAAACTAAGGTAACTACCATTGTCTGAAAACTGGGGCGTGTGTGCAGGGCTGGAATTCTAGAAGGAACTCCTTTGCATATTAGGCCACACATCCCTGATGTAGCCAATCTTCTGAGAGCTTACAAGGCTCTTTTTTGTAAGCTCTTGGAGGATGGCTACATCTGGGGTGTGTGGCCTAATATGCAAATGAGCTCCTGCTAAAATTCCACCCATTATTTGGTTGTTCTTTAAAGAAGTCGTGTGTGGGGTAAAATACACCCACAGGTAACATTTGTCATTGAGGGTGCTGGAAAGAGCTGTCAAGTCCAGTGTTCTCTCTTAAACTGAGTTAGGGTGAGCTAGCTCACAGTTTTTTAGCCTCCGCCTCACACATTTTTGTCTCCGCTCAGGGAAAATTACTCCAGAGCAAACTAATTGATGCAGTAGCTCACCACTTTGACGCCAGTAGCTCACAAAGTGGAATTTTTGCTCACAAGGCTCCACACCTTAGAGGAAGCATCGGTCAAGCCACAGCCGACTTAGAGTTTTCAAGGCAAGAGACGAGCGGAGGTGGTCGGCCAACGCCTGCCTCTGTGTAGCAACCTTGGACTTCTTTGGTGGAATCACATCTCAGTGCTACCCAGGGCTAATTCTGCTTAGTTTCCAGGCCAGTATCCATGGGGGGCTTGAGGGGGCACTGCTGCCTGACTTCTGGGCAGGGTCGCCAACTTCCAGGGGGCCCACCAGGGTGCAGTCTGCTCTCTCTCTCTTTTTTTGCCAGAAGACAGCTTCTGAGAAGTAGCAAGGCGTGCAAACGATGGGAAACGGTGCCTCCTGATTTATTTATTTATTTTAAAAAACCCACTTTTAAAGAAGAAGAATTGCAGATTCATACCCCGCCCTTCTCTCTGAATCAGAGACTCAGAGCAGCTTACAATCTCCTATACCTTCTGCCCCCACCACAACAGACACCCTGTGAGGTGGGTGGGGCTTAGAGAGCTTTCACAGAAGCTGTCCTTTCAAGGACAACAACTACGAGAGCTATGGTTGACACAAGGCCATTCCAGCAGCTGGAAGTGGAGGAGCGGGGAATCCAACCCGCTTCTCCCAGATAAGAGTCGGCGCACTTCACCACGCCAAACTGGCTCTCTCAGAAGTCAGGGGGCAGTGCCCTCACAGCCCACCTCTCCCCAGGGATAAAATCCTGGGCTAGCTTGACCCATCCAAATCAGGGTAAATTTGTCCTTGATGGGAACATAAATATGCTCTTTATAGGTTTGAAAAGACATGACTTGGGTAGCCCAAGCAAACCTGATTTCATCAAATCTCAGAACCTGGGTTGGCTCTGGCTAGAAGAAAAAGAAGACAGAAGATATTGGATTTATATCCCGCCCTCCACTCCGAAGACTCTCAGAGCGGCTCACAATCTCCTTTACCTTCCTCCCCCACAACAGACACCCTGTGAGGTGGGTGAGGCTGGAGAGGGCTCTCACAGCAGCTGCCCTTTCAAGGACAACCTCTGCCAGAGCTCTGGCTGACCCAAGGCCATTCCAGCAGCTGCAAGTGGAGGAGTGGGGAATCAAACCCGGTTCTCCCAGATAAGAGTCCTCACACTTAACCACTACACCAAACTGGCTCTGGCTAGTATTTGGATGGGCAACCTCCAAGGAATATCAAGGCTGTGGCGTGGAGGCACTCGATGGCAAACCACCTCCGAACTTCTCTTGCCTTGAAAACCCTACGACATCGCCATAAGTCAGCTATGACTTGATAAGAGGTCAAGGTAGTCCCCTGTGCAAGCACCAGTCATTTCCGACTCTGGGTTGACGTTCCTTTCACGACGTTTTCACAGCAGGCTTTTTACGGGATCGTTTGCCATTGCCTTTCCCAGTCATCTACACTTTCTCCCCAGTAAGCAAGCTGGGTACTCATTTCACCGACCACGGAAGGCTGAGTCAACCTTGAGCCAGCTACCTGAACCCAGCTTCTGCCAGGATCGAACTCAGGTTGTGAGCAGAGAGCTTGGACTGCAGTGCTGCAGCTTTACCACTCTGCACCAGGGGGCTCTATGATGACGCCCCCTCAAAAAAACCCCAAAAGGCCTTCTGTTTGAGCCAGCGCTTCTTCTGAACCCCCTTATATGGAATTCTTGTTTGGAACTTAACTGCATATGGAGCAAGCCAGAACACCACAGCAGGGCGTGCCATTGGTTTATCAGCATTGCGTGGCTGAAACTGACGATAAGAACAAATGGAAAGGTACACAGCGTGGACTCCACACACCTCTTTGCCTGCTGGGTTCCATCCAGTGTTGTCGATAGCCCCCCAGAGAGAGGACAATGAACCCCCAACTCATGACGCCCCCAACCAAAAAAGGCCTTCTTTAATCCCTGTGCTGTTTTCTTCCTCCAGCAACCATCTCCCCTTCATTAATTTCTCAGCTGTAAATATTCTCTCCCCCACCCTGGCAGACTTTATTTGCTCTGAGGGTGTGTGAACTCCTGGTGGCGCTCCAAATTTCTGCCTTCTGTAGACGTTTCCCCCTCCCGCCCTCTCACAAACCTGGATGCTGAAAGAGAAAAGGCCTATGACTTGTCCTGAATTGTTTGGTGAAGGCGGGCGAGCTGTAACTTTGGCTGGACACAAAATACGCCCATGGGCCGGGTGGAAATGCCATTTGTCTTGGAAATAATGTCATATGTGACTCTCTAGGAGGGGGAGGTGAAGGCTGTTGCATGAGAACGTCGTCTCTACCTGGCATTAAAGGTGTCTTGCTGAGACGTCTTTACCAGGCTGAGACCCCTCCTGTCCCCAAACCCTACTCCCTCCCAGATCTACCCCCAAAGTCTTCAGGTATTTCCAACGCCGACTGGGCAACCCTTTGTTGTTGTTGTTTAGCTGCACAGTTGAGTCTAGCTCTCTGCAACCCCATGGACAAAGTCACGCCAGGCCCTCCTGTCTTCCACTATCCTCCAAAGTCTGCTCAAATTCATGTTAGTTACATCAGTAATGCTGTCCAGCCATCACCTCTTTTGCCATCCCCTTCTTCTTTTGCCTTCTGTCTTTCCCAGCATCAGGGTCTTCTCCAGGGAGTGCTCCCTTCTCATTTGGTGGCCAAAGTATTTGAGTTTCAGCTTCAGCCTCTGACCTTCCAGGCAACAGTCAGGGTTGATTTCCCTTAGGACTGACTGATTTGATCTTCTTGCAGTCCAAGGTACTCTCAAGATTCTTCTATAGCAGAGATCCCTCTACATCGGTGAACAGCAAATTAGCATACAACTTAATGAAGATCATAGAATCGTAGAGTTGGAAGGGACCTCCAGGGTCATCTAGTCCAGTCCCCTTGCACAATGCAGGAAACTCACAAACACCTCCCCCTAAATTCACAGGATCTTCATTGCTGTCAGATGGCCATCTAGCCTCTGTTTAAAAACCTCCAAGGAAGGAGAGCCCACCACCTCCCAAGGAGGAAGCCTGTTCCACTGAGGAACTGCTCTAACGGTCAGGAAGTTCTTCCTAATGTTGAGCCGGAAACTCTTGGTTTAATTTCAACCCACTGGTTCTGGTCTGACTTTCTGGGGTCACAGAAAACAATTCCACACCATCCTCTATATGACAGCCCTTCAAGTAGGAGAAGCACCTTCTTTGGGGGCTCATAGAATTGGACCCCCTGGTCCAATCGCTTTGAAACTTGGGGGATGTTTTGGGGAGAGGCAGTAGATGCTGTACTGAAAATCTGGTCCCTCTAACCCCTCAGGGCCCCAGATACCCGTGGATCAATTCTCCATTATTTTCTATGGGAATAAATCTCCATAGGGAATAACAGAGTTCCCAGCAGACATTTCCCTCCCTTCCCCCCGCTTTCTGACGACCCTGAAGCGGGGGGAGCGCCTCCAAACTGGGGGATCCCCTGCCCCCACCTGGGGATTGGCAACCCTATACTGAGTTCCTGTTGGGCTTTTTCTATAACCCCCCCTCCCCCAGACCTATGCATTTACCTAGGGCAGCGGACCAGGTATGTGCGTGTGTGTGCCAGATTAGGCTCTCCCCACATTTGTATTATTTGTATTAAATAATTTGTATTAATTTGTATTAATTTTGCCAGCCTGAATCATTCTCCCTTGGCAGAGCACTGTTTTTTTTAAATTGATAATTTTTTATGTCCCGTGAATGATGTTATAAATATCCATAAGGCCCTTGGCAGAAAAAAGGTTCCCCACCCCTGCTTGTTGATGTATTGAGTCCTCCTTCCACAGCATGACAGGAGCAAGGAAGAAGCAGGTGGATCTATCTGACAGGTCAGGTCAGATTAACCTTGTCAGCAAGCCGGTTCTGGCTGGACTGTGACTAAGGGAAAGTACCTGCTGAAGTCAGTACTATATGGACTGCCGTGATTGGCTGACTTGTATATATAAGGATTGCAATACCAGTCTGTATTTCTCTCAGTCGAGAGTTGGATACTGGCGGAGCACTTTGTCACTCAGATTAAGAACATTCACCGCACTAGTTGTACTGTATATAGATTGTAAATACACTACTTTTATGGGGGGAGGGGGGGTGGGCTCCCTCTTGGGTATCCTGCCCCCCCAGGGAAAGTGTATGCGCAATATATAGCCTCTCCTTTCCCGGTGTAGTGAACGCCATGTGGTCACTGTCCAGCTATGCCTGGCAGATGGTCACTGCAATGGCCTCTCCTGCATTACTGCATCCGTGGCAACACCTTCCCGCTGGTCCCCCCCCCCCGTTTCTCACAGAGTTTGCCACGTTATGGTGCGACCGAATGTCCGGCGGTATAACCGGATGGGCAGGCTGGGCTCACCAACCTCGCCAGCCAAGAGAAGGAAAACTCTAACATCAAACCCGGGCAGATAGAGCTCGTTAATGTAACACCTACCACCTGGAGGACTCGCTGCCGGAGTCCCGGCTTACTGGGCCATGGCAGATGACCCCAAGGTGAAAGGGTGGAGCCAGTACCGCGCACACTGTGCTTCACCTAAAAATTCCTCTGCGCAGGCCTGAAGGGCATATCCACATCCACAACCCACAACACACCAAGTCCTGCAGCGAAGGACAAGGGGCAAAACGGCAGGTGGAAGATGCCACTGGAAGCCGCAGTCCCGATCCTGCATGTAGGCGGTTCAGGGTATTGGTCGCCTGATGCTGACCCGGAGACGAAAGCATTTTTCGGCAGCACTCTGAACGACCAAGCAGCCTTATCTAGGGACAGCACTGCTTGCTCCACACGGAGAGGGGCCTAGAAAAGGTGGCCTAAACAAAGCTCGTCTCCCCCCCCCCCCAGTTGGCTAGCCGTGGTCAACGGGCATCCTTACTTGCGGTCAAAAAATAACAAAAGGAGATTGAGGAAGAATCGCACTGCTACAGCACCAACCCCAAATCAGACTTTTCCCTGCAGCCACTGTGGCCGGATCTGCCTGTCCCGCATTGGTCTTGTCAGCCACCAGCGAGCCTGCAGCAGACATGGACTACTGCACCCTTCGTAAATCTTCGTTCGCGAAGTCAAGCCGAGAGAGAGAGAGAGACACTACTTTTATACTAGGTGCTGGTGTGTGGCTCACCTTCTTTCCGGAGTATACCCTTTTACAGTTCTCTATTCCTCCGTCTGCACACACACGCGCCGATACTGCTTCATTCCTTGCCAGTGTTTGAGACTGCCCCAGTCCATCCCAGGACTTAGTGCCAGTGTTTCCCCTTAAGCTGAGCTAGTGTGAGCTAGCTCACAGTTTTTTAAGCCTCCAGATCACACATTTTTGTCTCCGCTCAGGAAAAATGGCCCCAGAGCAGACTCATTGATGCAAGTAGCTCACAACTTTAATGCCAGTAGCTCACAAAGTAGAATTTTAGCTCGTAAGGCTCCACAGCTTAGAAGGAACATCGCTCACATGGGTATCTGTTGTGGGGAGGGGAAGGGAAAGGAGATTGTAAAGTGCTCCGAGACTCCGAGTGAAGGGTGAAGTATAAATCCAATCTCCTCCTCCACCACCTCTTCCTCCTCTTCTTTCCAGCATTGGACATGGCTTACCAGACTGAGATGATCATAGATGCCCAGCCCCAGCCAGTGGGTAACAGCTACACTTTCACCAGCCAGGCGGCCTGGAGTTCGGATCTGTGTGACTGCTGTTCTGACATGGGCATTTGTGAGTAACCGAATCCCAATGGGCACCCCCAAGGGAATGCTCATACAGCCTTTCACTAATAAAACCAGGTTGTTTTTCAGACTGGCACAATCTTATCCTCCCTTTGCCCTAAGGAGCCCCAGGCGGTACACGTGGTTCCCTCTTCCCTGTTTTATTCACGCAACAGTCCTGTGAGGTAGGCCAAGCTAGGAAAAGAGCAACGTACCCAAACTCGCCCAGCGAGTTAAATGGGAAGGTGGGGTCTGGAACTCCGAATCTTCCAAATACTAGGTATACTGCACTGATCCATAACAGGTCATGGAGCAGAGGTCTATCAGTGGTTATTAGCCACAGCTTATTGTTGGAACTCTCTGTCTGGGGCAGTGATGCTCTGTATTGTGCTTGGGGGTGGCACAGTGGAAGGGCACCTGGTTTTTCTGGCCACTGTGTGACACAGAGTGTTGGACGGGATGGGCCATTGGCCTGATCCAACATGGCTTCTCTTATGTTCTTATGACTCATCTGGAAACTTGAATTTTCACTAAGCTGCATGGGCCCAGGATCCTTCCCCCTCTATGTCATCCCTCCAGTCCTGAACTGAGGGGATCTGCCCCATCTCCGCCTTCTCTATCCAGAAGGCTATTTTAAGTTGGTGGTTGTGGGGAAGGCTGAGGGGGCAACGTTAACTAACAGGGATCATTTAAAACAGGAGTGGCCGAACTGCAGCTCAGGAGCCACATGTGTCTCTTTCACACGTATTGTGTGGCTCTCAAAGCCCCCACCACCCTGTCGGCCAGCTTGGAGAAGGCATTTCTTTTTTTAAATCACATCTCCAAGCAAAGTCAGCTGGCGGCTTAGATAATAATGCATATAAAGTTAAAGTTGCTTTCTTTCCACCTCTCTCCCCTGTCTAATTTTCGTCCTTCCTTCTTCTTATCTGGGAGAACCGGGTTTGATTCCCTGCTCCTCCACTTGCCGCTGCTGGAATGGCCTTGGGTTAGCCATAGCTCTCACAGAGCTGTCCTTGAAAGGACAGCTTCTGGGAGAGCTCTCTCAGCCCCACCTACCTCACAGGGTGTCTGTTGTGGGGAGGAAGATAAAGGAGATTGTGAGCAGCTCTGAGGTTCGGAGTGGAGGGTGGGATATAAATCCAATGTTGTTGTTGTCGTCTTCTTCTTACATCGTAATATATAATGAAATAATTATACAACTCACAGCCCGGTTGCTAACAAGCCACGTACCAGGACCGGTCCATGGACCTGGGCTGGGGACCCCTGACCTGGGCTATCCAGGGAAGGGCACAGATGTCCTGAAAGAGAAAAATACAGGGCATGTAGCTTTGGTGTGCAGGCCCAAATGTTGCCACAAATGGAGGCTGACTTTTCATTCTGAAAAAAAGTTTCTAGCCCTTCACATTGGAAACCCTGGAGAGGTCTTCTGTCCTCTTTTTTTCCCCTTCAGTATAACCTCATTCCTTTAAATAAAAGAACCCCATTAAAAATGTTAATCCAGGACCCAAAATGAAAGATGTCAAGGAAAGCATTGTTTCGGCAAGCAAACTATTTCTGTGGTTTGGGATCCACGACTGCAAAATTTGGTCTCCTAGCCGTGTTGCGTGGGTCTGGAGCAGGGGTCCCCAGCCCCTGGGCCGTGGACTGGTACCAGTCCGTGGCCTGTTAGCAACCGGACTGTGAGTTGTATAATTATTTCATTATATATTACAATGTAATAATAATAATAATAATAATAATAATACATTGGATTTATATCCTGCCCTCCACTCCAAATCTCAGAGTGGTTCACAATCTCCTTTTTCTTCCACCCGCACAAGATACCCTGTGAGGTGGATGGGGTTGAGAGAGCTCTCTCAGAAGCTGCCCTTTCAAGGACAGCTCTTCGAGAGCTATGGCTGACCCAAGGCCATTCCAGCAGCTCTAAGTGGAGGAGTGGGGATCAAACCCAGTTCTCCCAGATAAGAGTCTGCACACGTAACTACCGCACCAAAATAAAGTGCACAATTGTATCATCCCAAAACTATCGTGCCCCCCCACCACCACCACTGGTCTGTGGAAAAATTGTCTTCCACAAAACCGGTCCCTGGTGCCAAAAAGGTGGGGACCACTAGTCTAGAGAACTGGAGTGGAGGAACAGGTATAACCTGCCATGGAGGGCTTCTTTAGCAATCCATGCACCTGTGGCAGGGTTGCCAACCCCCAGGTGAGGCCTGGAAACCTCCTGGAATTACAACTGAGCTCAAGGCAACAGAGTTCCATTCCCCTGGAGAAAATAGCCGCTTTGGAGGGGGAACTCTTTGGCATCATAGTCTGCTGAGCTCCCTCCCCAACCTGCAACTTCCACCCTCCGCAAGCTTCACCCCCCCCCCAAAAAAGTCTTCAGGTATTTCCCAACACTGAGTTGGCAACTAAAACACAAGCTAACTTCCCCAAAGAGCCAGCAATAGAAGTGGTATAAAGGAGCAGGGCTTTTTTTTTTTTTGCAACTGGAACTCCTTTGCATATTAGGCCACACCCTTCTAATGTAGCCAATCCTCCAAGAGCTAAGAGGGCTGTTAGTACAGGGCCTACTGCAAGCTCCAGGAGGATTGGCTGCATCAGGGGGGTGCGGCCTAATATGCAAAGGAGTTCCTGCTGCAAAAAAAAAAGAAGCCTTGGAAAGGAGAATTAGGTAAGGAGGACTAAAATGCATCTATTGAAGAGCATCGGAGGGGGAGGGACCAGGATGGTCTACCAAGCAGGGGTGGAAATCTAGCAGGAGCTCCTTTGCATATTAGGCCACACAACCCTGATGCAGCCAATCCTCCAAGAGCTTACAAAAAAGAGCCTTGTAAGCTCTTGGAGGATTGGCTACTTCAGGGGTGTGTGGCCTGATATGCAAAGGAGCCCCTGCTAGAATTCCACCCCTGCTCCCAAACGTCTTTGACTGTATGCTTTGCTCTCCCCTTGCCACCCCACAGGTCTTTGTGCCACTTTTGTGCCCTGTATCCTGGCATGTCGGGTGGCAGAGCAAGCCGGCGAGTGTTTATGCCTCCCTTTTCTGCCTGGTACTCTGATTGCGCTGCGCACTGGAGTCCGTGAGAAATACCACATTGAGGTGAAAGATGGGAAATGTAAATGGAGGGGGGGAGGGTTGGGGGGGGGGAGCAAGTGTTAATTGCATATGCCAAAATTGCATTCTAGATGTAGCAAATGTTTGTTTCACAGTGTTTTTATAATTCTTAAAACATTTTATGGTGTATGGCTTATGGACCATTAAACCGAAATAAATCATATGAACATATGAAGCTGCCTTATACTGAACCAGACCCTCGGTCCATCAAAGTCAGTATTGTCTACTCAGACTGGCAGTGGCTCTCCAGGGTCTCAAGCTGAGGTTTTTCACGCCTACTTGCCTGGACCCTTTTTAGTTGGGAGTTGCCGGGGATTGAACTTGGGACCTTCCGCTTACCAAGCAGATGCTCTACCACTGAGCCACCGTCCCTCCCCAAATCTGACTGAATTACAATATAGGTTTGCTGTGCCAGTCCAGGAGAGGCCTGAGATGTTCCGGTGATATTTTCTATAGGCTCCGAAGTTGTTGGTGATTTTTTTTTTTCATGATGCACGAAATAGGATAGGAAATGGAGGCTGAGCCTGTTGGATTTCTGCTTATCGTGCTGTTGTTCAAGGCTTGTTAAAGGAAAGGGGGAAAAGTCTACCTCATAGGGTCCCCCCTCCCCATCATAGATGAAGGCTGAATCAACATGGATGAAGGCTGAGCCGGCTACCTGAACCAGCTTCCTCTGGGATCGAACTCAGGTCGTGAGGAGAGGGCTCCAACTGCAGTACTGCAGCTTTACCACTCTGTGCCACGGGGCTCTTCCAACAATATAATATAATAAATATAATATAATATAAGAAACCTGGAGACTTTGGGGGTGGATCTGGGAGAGAGCAGAGTTTGGGGAGGGAGGGGCCTCAGCATGGTATAACGCCATAGACTCCACCCTCCGAAGCAGCCATTTTCTTCAGGGGAAAATCTCAATTAAAATCACCGGACCATAATAATACTTTCACACATCTAGTTTGTATACATACTCTATTGTGTCAACAAAAATGCATCAGCATTAATAGTGATCATCGTATATCACTGATAACCAGTGTCCCCTCTAAGCTGAGTAAGCGTGAGCTAGCTCACAAATTTGTAGCCTCCAGCTCACACATTTTTGTCTTAGCTCAGAAAGGATGACCCAGAGCACGCCAATTTGTGCAGTAGCTCACAACTTTTAACGCCGGTAGCTCCTAACTTTAATGCCAATAACTCACAAAATGGAATTTTTGCTCACAAGGCTCTGCAGCTGAAAAGGAACATTGCTGATAATCACTCAAAACTGGAATACGTATACACACTGAATGTGTGAAAGTATTTTTATTATCCGGCGATTTTCATTGAGATTTTCTACTGACATCGGAACCTGCTGTGTATCTTTACTATTTTCTCCAAGGGAGCTGATCTCTGCCAGCTGGAGAACAGTTGTTAAAATGGGAGATTTCCAGGCCCCACCTGGAGGCTGGCAAGCCTACCTCCCCATCCTATGCCTGGGGGGGAGGGCTGGAGGGGACCTGATAAGGATGCCAGCCTCCAGGTGGGACCTGGGGATCCCCCAGAATTACAGTTCATCTCTAGATTCCAGAGCTCAGTTCCCCTGGAGAATCATGCCTGTTATGGAGGGTGGAGTCTATTGCATTGTATCCCACTGAGGTCCCTGTCCTCCCAAGGCTCCACCCCCAAATCTTCAGGAGTTTCTCAGCTAGGCCAGCAGCATCTGGCAACCAACCCCCTCTCCCCGCCCGTTCTCCTGCCAGTGGCTAGGAGCACATGGCAATCCTATTCCAGCGGCAGGCATTGTACATAGACTGATGTTAGAAGTTTATGAAAGGTTTTGAGTCTGTGATGATGTACACGTATGGATGAGGAAAGAAAGAAAGAGCCCTCAAGCTAAAATTCCAAGGCCTGGCCAGTTTAATCCAATAGTTTGACAAGAATTTTAGTCCTTGGCTTCAGATTCCTTTTAAAACAACTTTTTGGTTTTGCCGCAACAGGAATTTGAAGCCAAAGACTGAAATTCCTGTCAGGCTATTGGTTTAAACATAAGCTTCCACTGGCTAGCCCATGCCACAGTTCATTGGTTAGCCTTTAAGTCAGGGGTCCTCATTGTGTTGCCAGATAGGCTACTGAAGGGCCATTAGGGATCTGATTGGCTTTGCAGATTTTTTAAAAACAAAAAATGCTGTTCTGGCCACACATGGATATTCACTATGTAATTGAAAGTAAGCTGCAGCAGCCATTTTGTGCCTGACTCTGTCTCCTGTGGCAGTCAGCTTGTGGCAGCCATTTTGTTGTCACGTCCACTACACTGTGTCAGAATTCCCACGGGTTCCAAAAGGTTTGGGACCCCTGCTTTAAGGACTCACAGAACTCCTTTGTTGATCCTAGTCTTCTCTGCCCACTGGAACACACTCTCTTGCTTACCCTGACTTTTGTTTCTTCCCCAGGGCTCTATCTGTAATGACTGGATGGTCATGTCTTGCTGTCCGCTCTGCGGTCTTTGCCAGCTTTCCCGAGAACTGAACAGCAGAAACTGAAATGGACAGAGAAGTGGAGAATCTTCATACCAACTAGATGGGAAGAGGGGCGAGAGCCATTTTGGAATGGCACCAGCGTATTTTTAGACCAGAAAGACCTTTGCAGGAGGGACCACAAAGGCATAGGACCCCCTGTGATAACCCCACCATGAAATCTCGTGAAGGAATAGAGCCCCCCTCTTTTTAGGACCCCCACCATGAAAACTATTTCCTAATAAAACCATATTGTGACCCTCATCCAAAGTGGGTGTGAATTTGTTTAGAGTTCTTAGACCAAGAATGGGACAGCCAAGAACGGATGTGACACCTTGGACAGAGCTGGTTCATGTCTGTGTAGCAAAGAAAACTAGTTTGGACATGGCTTCCCACCCCAAAAAGATTCTGGGAATTGTGGTTTTGCGAGGGCTCTGGAACTAGCGTGTATTGTGACCGAAAGGTTTGGCTTGAAGAAACTTGACTTTGCTCGGTAGTTATTTGGTCATCTTAAAACAGATTGGGGTTGAAAAGACGGGGCTGTCAGGAGCCTACCTTGACAACAGGTTCTGATTCAGAATTATAAAGAGAACTGCAACCTTTCATCAAACCGTTAAGATGAAACAATTAAAACCTATTGGTTAAAAAGGTGATCTCAATTAATCAGACAGATTTAAAAAAAAGTGTTAAAGGTTTTTAATGTAAGAGTGGTGAGGGTGGCAGATAGGGCTACCAACCTCCAGGGGATGGCTAGAGATCTTCCGGAATAGAATTACAACTAGTCTACAGTAACATAGATCAGTTCCCCTGGAGAAAATGTCTGCTTTGGAAAGTGGACAGGATGACATTATAAATTGTTTAAGTGACTAAAGCCCAACCCTTAGAACCGCCGTGTAGCTGTGCTCGAGTGCAGAACTAGCGTAGGTGGCCGCAGTCAGCTCCCAAAGGGGAGACGTTATGCCACACGTGGAGGGGGAGCGTGGGCCGACGAGTGAGCGAGAACCCGTCACCATGGTGATTTCACCCATTCACACGCCACGGGCCCGCTGCCGAGGCGGGGGTGGGGGAGGCTTGCACGGAACCACAGGATTGGCCAGCCCGTTGCACGTGACCGGGAGAGGGGGTGGAAAGCCTGCACCCGAGAGGCCGTCAATCCCCTCACACCCTCCCGCTGTCAGAAATTCTGCCAATGGCAGACAAATGGGCAGAGGCATGCGCGGACAAACAAGAACCACAAAGTGCAGGAGTTCGCTGCCCTAAACAGTGGCTGGAATGTGTGTCTGGGAGCAGGCAGACCACCAAGTCCAAAAGACACCCCCCCCACCACCACCCAAAGCCCCCCCCCCCCCGCCCGGTGTTGCCCTGCCACCACCCCCTGCTATGTGCAAGGAACACCTCCCCTGGGGACCGCAGAACTCAGAATGCGAGCCACCAGGTATACATCCACTTCATCAGCCCCCCCTTTGTGCCCTGCGCACAACAGCCCTGTGGGGTCGGGTAGGCTTTCAGCCTGGGCAGGCTGAAAGGCAGCACCCGCCTCCTCTGTCCAGCCACGTGGGGGCAGCGTGGCGGCTCATAGCCTGCTCCCCCCCCCAAGAACCAAGTCTGCCCACCCTCCCAGGCATTCCCTTGGAGAGGCCACTAACAAAGTGGGGGGGGGGGTTGCCCAGGGAACGTGCAGCAGATGCCAAGCAGGAGAGACAACAGAGGGCACAGCTCAGACTTTATTTTTCCGGAACAGAGTCCAACAGTTTCCCCAGTGGTTGCTGGGCAGCCTCGCTGCGGGTGGGGCTCCACTCACAGTGGCGGGCAGAAACAGCTGAGGGAATGGAGGGGGGGGGTGGAGTGACACACGCAGAAGCCTCTATGTTGGATTCCCACCTGCAAGACAGAGATCAAGAGCAACTGCAGAGGCGGCAGCTGGAGGAGCAGGCTGCATTTCAGCTGGGTGCTCTCTTAAAGGGACAGTCTCTGATCCACCTCCCCGCATCGGGGCAGCTGCCAGACACACACATCCATACCCTGCCAGGGGTTGGGAACACGGCAGAGGGCAGACCAAGCGAAGGGAGCAGGCAGCAACACAGGGGAGCGGGGTCAGGAAATGCCCCCTGCCAGAGCCCACTGCCTGGTTCAAGTGCCAGAGACGCTCACACACCACCCGGTCTAGAGCGAGGGGAGGGGGAGGACAGTGGGAGTGCACAATTGAACTTACCCAGACATGGACAACAGTCCTCGCATGCAGAGCCTCTGAGAACTGGGAACCTGGAAACAAGAGCAGTTAGCCCCAGGGGAGAGACCTCGCTCTCCCCCTCGCAAGTCAAAGATACTGTCAAAGTAACCGCGCAGTGAAAAACCCATCACCAACATGCCTGCCTGTCCCCCGCTCTAAGTCTGCATGGAAGGGAGCTCCCCAGCAGAGCTTCCCACCACGCAAAGCTGTCCCTAACAACTGAGTTGTGCGAGGTCAGAGTGGAAGTATTTCTAGGAGGGGGGGGAACCACGATTGGGTGTTGGGGAAAGGGCTTGTCAGCCCGAGGCGCGAGGGGATTGGTGAGACAATCACACCGCTCCCTACAGGGTTTGCGAGCTTCTGCAGTGGTGGAGGCCACCTTTGTTTTCGGTTTCAATGGGACACACCGCTGTTTTTGCAGACGTAACATTGCGCCTCTCCGGGGGGGGGCGTGTCATGGCCCGAACTTAGGGAGCCATCTAAGCCTGGCCACGCCCCCAACTCCAACCCCTCCTGCGCCTGAGCGCCGTGCTCCTCCGCACTTCCACCAACGCTTGGGCGCAGCCCTCAGGCACAGCTGCTCTTGGGCGGAGCGGCTCTCTGGTGGCCCCACGCGCACGTAACTCCCCTCCGTTGTGGCGAAGCCGGCCTTACGTGGGTGCAAATGCTACTTGCACCAATGTAGTGGATCGTCTGCTCCCAAAACACTTCCCCGCCTCAGGATTGCGCTCTAAAACTCTTCCCCAACCTAGGGTTGCCAATCCCCAGGTGGGGGCAGGGGATCCCCCGGTTTGGAGGTCCTCCCCCCGCTTCAGGGTCATCAGAAAGCGGGGGGGGGGGAGGGGAGGGAAATGTCTTCTGGGAACTCTATTATTCCCTATGGAGATGTATCCTTATAGAAAATCATGGAGAATTGATCCGCGGGTATCTGGGGCTCTGGGGGGCTGTTTTTTGGGATAGAGGCACCAAATTTTCAGAATAGCATCTAGTGCCTTTCCCCAAAATACCTCCCAAGTTTCAAAAAGATTGGACCAGGGGGTCCAATTCTATGAGCCCCAAAAGAAGGTTCCCCTATCCTTCATTATTTCCTATGGAAGGAAGGAATGGAAAAGGTGTGCCGTCTTTTTAAATGTGATGGCCAGAACGCCCTTTGGAGTTCAATGATGCTTGTCACAGCCTTAATCTTGGCTCCACCCCCAAAGTCTCCTGGCTCCACCCCCAAAGTCCCCAGATATTTCTTGAATTGGACTTGGCAACACTACCCCAACCTCAAAATCTCCAGGTATTTCTCCACATACACTCGGCAACTCTAGGCAGGGGCCGTCTGAGAAGACACATTCTCCTTTCCTTTCTTAGGTGGGAATAAATTTCCTGAAGAGACATCACAGGCAGTGTTCCCTCTAAGCTGAGGTAGCATGAGGTAGCTCAGATTTTTAGCCTCCAGCTCACACACTTTTGTCTTAGCTCAGGAAGGATGACCCCAGAGCACACTAATTTATGCAGCAGCTCACAACCCTAATGCCAGTAGCTCACAAAGTCGAATTTTTGCTCACAAGACTCCACAGCTTAAAGGGAACGTTGATCACAAGCATCCATCACCTAAACACAAAATATAATTTCCCTTCAAAGCCCTCATTCTAATTCCCATATAAATATATGCAGGACTTTTTTTGTACCAGGAACACCTTTGCATATTAGGCCACACACTCCTGATGTAGCCAACCATCCAAGAGAATATAAGAACATAAGCAAAAGCCATGTTGGAACAGGCCAATGGCCCATCCAGTCCAACACTCTGTGTCACATAAGAACACAAGAGAAGCCATGTTGGATCAGGCCAATGGCCCATCCAGTCCAACACTCTGTGTCACATAAGAACATAAGAGAAGCCATATTGGATCAGGCCAATGGCCCATCCAGTCCAACACTCTGTGTCACATAAGAACAGAAGGGAAGCCATGTTGGATCAGGCCAGTGGCCCCTCCAGTCCAACGCTCTGTGTCACATAAGAACATAAGAGAAGCCATGTTGGATCAGGCCAATGGCCCATCCGGTCCAGCACTCTGTGTCACACAGGACTCTTAGTACAGGGTCTGCTGTTAAGTTCCAGGAGGATTGGCTACATCAGGGCCTAATATGCAAAGGAGTTCCTGCTACAGAAAAAGCCCTGAATATATGGCATTTTCATCATTTCAAAATTCAAAAGCTGATCAGGTAGATTCGGGTGGATTGTTGTATTGGTCTGAAGTGACAGAACAAAGTTAGAGTCCAGTGGCACTTTTCATACCAACAAAGTTTAATTCTGGGTATATAAGCTTTGGTGTGTATGCACACTTCACCAGATGCACACGAGAGTTTATATCCAGAATTAAACTTTGTTGGCCCTCAAACTTTGTTCAGTTGATCAGATAAGCTTTCTTTAATATGGCGACGGCCCTGATTGAAAAGTCCCTTGTGAACACGTTAAAATATTCCTCTCTCTTGAGTTCTGTGAACTGTAACTTGATGAGCTGGCGACGATACATGAAGAATCTAAGTACCTTCATTTTAAAAACTACAGTTCCCAGAATTCCTAGCAAGAGCCCCAGAACAAATCTGTCTTAAAACCAACTACTGGCAGCTGCACCCTTGAAGGGTTTTGGAATGATTCGTTCATTCGACACTCCCTGTAATCTAATATGTACAGATGTAATGTGATAAGTAATCTCTTTTGATATATTTGGTGGTTACGGTTTTTATATCCAATTATGGGACGCTGAATTGCTGAGCAAAACTAAAAAAGCAGTGCCAGTGAGAAAAAACGGCTAGAAAGGCAGAGGTCTGAGCTGACAGAAGCATTGCAGAGGCTTGCCTGCAGTGTGGATTAAAGGTAAAGGTAGTCCCCTGTGCAAGCATTAGTCGTTTCTGACTCTGGGGTGATGATGACGTTTTCACAGCCGACTTTTTACAGGGTGGTGTGGATTAACCCTGGTTTTAAATACGCTTCTGAATTAATGTGCATTTTCTCTACTTCAAAAATTCACAGGAATTGAAATCCTGTCTAGTCGCTAGTCGCTTTTTAGTATTGCTAAAATTAAGGAAGGCCCACTGCCCAGACTGTGAAAAATCTGGCAGCAGCTTTTGATAAAAATGGAACATTAACTAGGATTGGCAACTTTAAATAGGGAAATTCCTGGAAATTTGGGGGTAGAGGGACCTCAGTGGGAAATAATGCCTTAAAATCCACCACCCAAAGCTGCTTTTTCCTCCACCTCTGTGGTGTGAAGAAGAATGATAGTTCCAGAAAATCTCCAGGCCGCACTGTTATCAGGACTCCAGCACTGTTTCTCTGGGCCCGCTACTAAATTGTGTCCCCCCCCTCCCAATCTCATACGGACAATTGTATAAATGATGGATTTGCAAAATAAAGTGTACTTGTCTTAGGCCACTCTCCCATGACCAGACTGTTAGTACCCTTTACGCTCATAGCTGTGGCTTGCAAAGCAAAGTCAATATTAGGACTCGGCGACAATGGACTGGGTCAGAATACTGGTGTTTCAAGAAGAGATTCTACACGCATCAGTGACCAACATGAACTAGCTTTCTATGGTGGGTCCATCCAGGGTATTCTGACTGGCACAGCTCGATAAAGTCTTGGGACAAGGCTTTTCATATTCCCTGCTACCTGTAACCCAATCCTTTGAACAGGAGGTGCCAGGGACTGAACCCGGGACCTTCTTAATGCAAAACAAATGCTCTACCACTGAGCCACAGCCCCTCTCCATACCTGCAAAATGAAAATATAGAATTATGGGATACTAGAGCTGTTACCTATTTTTCCCCTTAGATCCTTTCTTCAAGGAGTTCAGGACTTCATGCCCAGTTCTTCTTCCTCCACCTCCTTCTCCTCTTCACAGGCAGGTTAGGCTGGCAGAGAAATGACTAGACGCCAGGGAACTTCATAGCACAGTAGGGATTTGAACCCAGATCTCACATTTAGTCCAACACTATACTTAACTATGCAATACATATTAGGACCTATGAAATATCTGCTATTGAGTAGGAGGCATGAACCTAAATGAGGGATGCCAGCCTCCAGGTGGGAGCTGGGGATCCCCTGGAATTACAGCTCAGCTCCAAACTACAGAGAACAGCTCCCAGGCAAAAATGGCTGCTTTGGAGGCTGGACTCTATGGCATTTTACCCCACTGAGGTCCCCCAGGCTATTCCCCAAAATTTCCAGGAATTTCCCAACCTGGATCTGGTAACCCTATGCCTCGCCTCAGCTGATGGCCAGGGAGTACATGGGAACCCAAATGGTGTAATAACAGAAGAAACTGGCGTGCCATAGTGGATAGAGTGTTAGGATCCCGGGGGCCTGGGTTCGAATGTCCACTTCTGCCAGCGAAGCTTGCCTGGTGACCTTGGGACTGTCGCAAACTCTCAGCCTGGCCTACATTGCAGGGTTGATGTGAGAAAATGGAAGAAGGGAGAACGACGGCCCCAGCTGCTTTGAGTCCCAACTGTAGAGAAAAGCTGGATACAAATAAGAAAGACGGCGGTTCTCTCATGCCAACTTAAAAGGGTCGAATTAGCTACTCCCGTATTAAACTTCACACGAAATCAGCCTCAGATACTTCCCATATTAAACGTTCAAACGAACAAAATGATACAATACACTGTGTCATTTATATTAAATACACACCCAGTTGGAGAACAAAATAGGAGTCGATTGCACTTTTAAGACCAACTTAGTTTTATTCAGAAAGTAAACTTTCATGTGCATGCACACTTCTTCAGACGAGGAATGAGGTACAGTAAGCAGAGCCAAGTATAGCTGGTGGTGTTTGGAATGCAAAGTGGTACAAAGTTAGAATCCAATAGCAGAATAGTAAAATTAACAAATTCAGAAAACCTTTGATCTGGGTTGCATTAGCGTGGGAAACCATAAAACAGTAACATGTCAGAATGTGAAAATGCCTGTTAATTATTCTATTGCTAATAAACCTGGGTCAAAATGAGGGCATTTCTTTGCCAGAAGTTTTTCCTGTCCAACTAATTTACCTTTTAACATGTAACATAAATATATACATCATTCTAGTTTGCCATTAGGAAAAAATACATTAAAATATAGTGGAAGTTGAGTTTAGTATATGTAATGAGATAAACAGCCAATATCCCTCGTTTGAGTGTGTCAATACAAAAGCATTATTCTGATACACTATCCTAAAAGAGAAATACATTGGAATACTGTGGATCTATCGCCATACTTGGTGAAAGTGGGTTTAGCATATGTAATGAGATAAAAAAACAAAACATCTCTGTTCAGTCCTGGCTGTTTATCTCAGTACATATACTAAACACATCTTCCACTATATTTTAATGTATTTTTTCCTAATGACAAACTAAAATGATGTATATATTTATGTTACATGTTAAAAGGTACATTAGTTGGACAGGAAAAACTTCTGGGAAAGAAATGCCCTCATTTTGACCCAAGTTTATTAGCAATAGAATAATTAAGAAGCATTTTCACATTCTGACATGTTACTGTTTTATGGTTTCCCACGCTAATGCAACCCAGATCAAAGGTTTTCTGAATTTGTTTTTTACTATTCTGCTATTGGATTTTAACTTTGTACCACTTGGCATTCCAAACCCCACCAGCTATATGTGGCTCTGCTTACTGTAACTCATTCCTCGTCTGAAGAAGTGTGCATGGCCACGAAAGCTTACGTTCTGAATAAAACTAAGTTGGTCTTAAAGGTGCAATCGACTCCTATATTGTTCTACTACTTCAGACCAACACGGCTGCCTACTTACACCTCATTGGAGAGAGCACGCAAACCCACCGCCCATTCCTTCGCTATGGGAGCTTGCAAACACGCCGAGACTACATTTCCCACCAGCCACCGCGCCCACAGAGGTAAACATCCGTCTTCCTGCCCCGCCTCCTTGCCACGCAGACACCGCGCTTCCGGCGGGGCTTTGCTGGACCACTTTCCCAAGGCGGCAGGTGAGTCCTGGAGGTTCGGTTGCTAGGGGCAACCCGGGATGCAGGGGGAGAGTTGCCCTGGGCCCCTGCTGAGCATCTTTCTCTCCGGGCTGGTATTTCTTGGAGGGGAGGGAGTAGAGACGCCCGAGGAAGGGTCTTTTTACTGAGCCCCACCCTGGGCAAGTGAGCTGAAATGCTAAGACACGGGAGGCTGGCATCCCATGGCCATTGTGGGCTTTAGCTTGGGATGCGGTCCCTGATCTAGTGGTGAGTAGCTCAGGAGTGAGGCAGATTTAGGGTTGCCAACTTCCAGGTGGAACCTGGAGATTTTGTGGAATTACAACTGCTTTCCAGATGACAAAGAGCAGCTCTTCTGGGGGAAATGGCTGCTTTGAAGGATAGGCTGTATGGCTTCCCCCCCACACACACTGAGGTCCCTCGTTCTCCCCAGATCCCACAGTCCTCAAGCTTCACCCCCAAATCTCCAGAAATTTCCCAACCTAGAGTTGGCAGCCTTTGGCAAATGACACAATGCTTCTCTCCTTTTTTCTTCCTAATATTTGACCTGAGGGTTCAAACCTAACCCAGCACCCTGTTTCCAGCAGAGGTCAGCTGGCTTGCTGAGAGTTTCACACTCTGCCAGGGAAATATTCCCTGTAACCTCTTCTCCACACCATCCAGGCTCCAACCACACCTCCTGCAAAAAAAGAAACCACAGGATTTGTCCAGCCAGACTTCTCTCTCCCTTTATTCTCTCCTCTTTGCTGCCCTGAAGTTCTAAAACGTTTTTCTTTTGGGGGGTAGGGGATTTAATGAAGTATAGCCCCGTGGCGCAGAGTGGTAAAGCTGCAGTCTGAGCTCTCCGCTCACGACCTGAGTTCAATCCCAGCAGAAGCTGGGTTCAGATATCCGGCTCCAGGTTGACTCAGCCTTCCATCCTTCCGAGGTCGGTAAAATGAGTACCCAGCTTGCTGGGGGGGGGGGAAGTGTAGATGACTGGGGAAGGCAATGGCAAACCACCCCATAAAAAGTCTGCCGTGAAAACGTCGTGATGCAACGTCACCCCAGAGTCGGAAACGACTAGTGCTTGTGCAGGGGACTACCTTTACCCTTTCTTAAGGTCTCTTGTCTCCCTGTTGGTCTCTGTGTGCCAGGTTTTACCCATCACATTTCTATCCCATCCTTCTGCTAAGCAGCTGAGAGCCAAATGCATGAACTAGCTCAAAATTATCAAAGATTTCCGGTTTTCACGGCTGGTAACATCATTAGGGTTTGTAGAATCTTTTGGGCTCAAGTGCCGTGTTCTACTGGAGAAAGTTTTTCTTCCAGACGTTTTGTTCTCAGCTGCGGAGAACATCCTCAGTGGCGTTGCAGCCGGAGCAGGCACTCTGACCTTCTTGGCTGCTGTGCGTTGAGTTGTACTACCCAACTCAATGAGTGCACTACCCAACGCAGTATCAACACCCGCCTCACCGAACACAAGAGACACTGTCGCTTGTTTCAGCCAGAAAAATCAGCTGTAGCTGAACATGCACTTCAAAGAGACCACGTCATCCACTTTGAAAGAACTGAAGTCCTTTCTACGGTCTCACATTATCATACCCGCCTGAACAGAGAAGCTATTGAGATTTACAAACACCAGCACAATTTTAACAGAAAAGAAGAAGGCATTTTCATCCACCAATCTTGGTATCCAGCTCTGCAAAACACCCTATAGACTATAAATTGCAGAAAGTCTCAGAACAACCAGCAAATTCCACAGAACAATCAGCACAGTCAACAACCATCTTCCTTATCTTCATACCCCTTCCAATCCTCCCAGCAATTAACACAGAACAATGGTCACATTCAACTGCCAGTTTCCTTATCACTACCCTTCCAGGAAGCCCCACCAAACAATGGGCACATCCACAAACCTATTGCCCTTTCACCACACCCCCTCCAGCCTAGAAATAGCAGCTCTCCAGCAGCCCTGGCCTCACTCAATGCACAGCAGCCAAGAAGGTCAGAGCGCCTGCTCCGGCTGCAACGCCACTGAGGATGTTCTCCGCAGCTGAGAACGGAACGTCTGGAAGAAAAACTTTCTCCAGTAGAACATGGCACTTGAGCCCGAAAGATTCTACAAACCCTAATAGCTCAAAATTATTGCCACAACAGTCCTGTGAAGTGGGTTGGTCCCAAAGTTATCCTTTTTGCTCAAAGCCTGCTGAGAAATGCCATGAGCTAGCAGAGATTTGTCTCCACACAATCTGTATCAGAAGCTGTTACACATGTTCTTTTTTTTTTAAAGGTAATTAAGCTAATAATGATAGCCATATTATAGACAACAGTCCTGCACATCAAGATCCTCTTCTGATTTGCTCAGTAATGCTAGGAACTGGCTTCTTGTTCCAGGATCCAATTGTTTGCAGAACTGGAGGAGGAAATCTCTCTTCCAGGTGTTTTTTTTTTTAAAGCAGTCCCTGGTTAGAATAAACCCACGTATATCTCACCTGGAAAGCACGGTAGGTCAGATATTGCCACTGAATAGATTTTACTGGTAAGGAAGAGAAACTTGCAAAAGTAGACAAACAGGATTTCAGGAACCAGCAGGACGATCCCTAGATTGTGATTGTGCAGGTGGCAGAGACGGGGGAAGGAAGGGTGGCTGCTGTCCATGCAAATTCTTCTGGCGGTGCTGACCCCTCCGGAGGGAAGAGTGGGTTTATGTTGCCATTTACACATTTTCAGGCATATAGCCGAGATTGAAAGCATTCACCTAAAAAATATGGAATTTTTAATGTGGCTCTGATGGTAGCTTTTAGTTTACCTTGTAAAAACTGTGCAGAACCCTAGATTACATATTTTCTTCTTTTAAAAAAATGTGAAGTGTGGTCATGCCAAACCCATTACTGTGCAGATGTCCGGATGTCTGTCTGTCTGTCATCTATCTATTTCATCTTTCTCTCCAATGGGGACCTAAAGCAGCTTACACCAGGGGTGTCAAACATGTGGCCCAGGGGTCAAATCAGGCTCTCGAGCAACTGGCTGTCATTTGCTTCCTTCTCCCTCTCTCTTGCTTCCTTCTGCGGAACAGCTTGCTTTGCAAGGCTTAGATTACACAGGAGCTATAGAGCAAAACCTCTATTTTCTCCATTGGCTGAGGCTCCTCGGGGAGAAAGAGAGGGAGGAAGAGCTTGTTTTGACAGGCTCAATTGCACAGCAGAGCTACTGAGCCAAGCCTCTCTTCCTTCTGTTGGCTGAGTCTCCTCCTCCTCCTGGTCCCCTGGGGAAGGAAGGAAAGAGCCAGAGCTTCCTTTGCCCAGTTCTCTGGATCTCATGGGAGAAATACAAAGAAAGCACCTTTAAGACCAATGAGTACTAATGTTTTAAGCATGTTTTAAGGTGGGTTTTTTTAAAAAAAAAATCTTTAATTGTGTTAATTTGTGTCCTTTATAAAATTTATATCTCTGCTACCTAATCTTAAATAGGCCCGGCCTGACAAGGTCTCATTTATGTCAGATCCGGCCCTCATAACAAATTAGTTTGAAACCCCTGCTATAGAGTCTTGTGAGCAAAAATTCTACTTTGTGAGCTACTGACGTTAAGGTTGTGAGCTGTTGCATCGATTAGTTTGCTCCAGGACCATTTTTCCTGAGCTAAGACAAAAATGTGTGAGCTGGAGGCTAAAAACCTGTGAGCTAGCTCACACTAACTCATCTTTGAGGGAACACTGGAGATGATTTATCAAATTATGCACAGGGGGGAGAGAGTTGAGAAAGAGAACTTTTTCTCCCTGTCTCAAAATATTGGAACTCGACGGCATCTAATGAAGCTGATGGCCAGTAGATTCAGGACAGGGGGAAAAAAATTACATCTTTACACAGAGAGTGATTAAAGTGTGGAATTCGCTGCTAGAGGATCAGTCGATGGCTGCAGGAATAAACGAGTTGAAAGGGGGATTAGATAGATTGTTGGAGGACAGATCTATCAGTGGCTAGTAGCAGTAGTGATGGAGGGGAACCTCCACATTCAGAGACCCTAATCCTCTGAATCCCAGAGCCAGGCGGCAACATCAAGGGAAGGCCTTGCCCTCTCTGCCCTGTTGTTGGCCCTCCAGAGGAACTGGCTGACCACTGTGCATGACAAGATGCTGGAAGAGATGGACCTCTGGTCTGATCCAGCAGGGCTGTTCTGATGTTCTTATCAGGGAAAGGCCACGGCCTCTTTGCCCTGTTGTTGATTGTCCAGGGGAACTGGCTGGCCACTGTGTGAGACAAGATGCTGGTCTGAATGGACCACTGTTACTGATCCAGGAGGGCTCTTCAGTTGTTTTTTAAGAGTTTCAGGGTATGAGCTCGTGTCTGATGAAGAGAGCTTTGACTCTCGTGGCCTCTCAGGTGCTTCCGCACTCAGATCTGCTTGGCTGGTCCAAGGTCACCCAGTGAGTTTCCATGGCACGAGTGGGGATTCGAACCTGGTTCTTCCAGATACAGCTGCAGCACTCTTGTTATTTAAAATTTTTATTAAATTTCTGTTGCGGGAAGGGGAATGGGGAACGTAAAGGGAGGAAGAGGAAAAAGGGGATCGGAGGGGGAGAGCACATATCTTTTCCATTTCCATTTTCCTTTCATTTTATCAGATGACATTTGCTATTATTTCATAATCTTTATGCCATTAACATTTATATTTACTCTTTCAATTCATCTCTTTCAATTCATCAATTCATCCAAACATTTTGTTAATACAACTTTGTAGTTCACATTTTCATCTTTCATATAATTGCATCTTACAAGTTACTACAGTTACAATACATCCTGTTAACCTCTTATCTAGTATACATATGTCCACATATACATCTTATATACATTAACTTCTTATTAGCATCTCCACGATTATAAAGAATGTCGAAAATTCGTTTCATACCCTATTTTTTCATGCATTACTTAAGCAATCCTATAATGGTTGGCAGGTCTTTTTATTTCCTTGTATATTGCCGTCTTTTAATTTAATAGAAAGTGTGTCCATTTTTTGCAGTTTCTAGGAGCTTTTGGTTAAATTCTTCTTGCTTAGGTACTTGTTGTAATTCCCACCATCCCACATACACTATCCTTGCTGTGGTTACTGCATGAATCAAAAACTTGATCGTTGGTTTATTTCAAAAACTTGACGGTTGGTTGACTGCTCCTGCACTCTTAACCACTACGCCACAACTGTTCTCAGTTCTGTATCTCTCAGGGAGTCCTGAATGACTGCAGCAGCCCCTGCGGAATGTTCCTAATTTGTGTCTGTACTGTGCAAAATCATCTTCATTTCGGTATCCGTAAATCGAGGATTGTGCGTGAGCGGCCTCTCGCAAGGTCTTGGCCCTCCACAGTTGTTTTCCTTCAAGCCATCCTCTTTTCTTCTCTTCCCACCTCTGTAGCTCCTCGCCTTGGCCTGAAACTGTCCAGAGTGCAATGGCGGGCAAAGTAGGACCAGAGCATCTCTTCAACCCAGGAACCGAAATGGAGGCAGCGGGATCAGTGCTGGGCACCAAGTAAGAAGCTAGGAAGAGAGCCCCTGGCAAAGGGCCTTGGCTCTAGGGGAAGGGCTTGGGGGCTCAGCATTCTGAAGGGTGCGGGGCACTGGGGGTGGATCTCTTATGACTTCCAGCTTCCCAAAGCACTCCATACCCTCCTTCTTTTGCCCCACTCTGCCCTGTTTGGGGCAGTAGTTGTGCGTGGACTCCTATCTGGGAGAACCGGGTTTGATTCCCACCTCCTTCACTTGCAGCTGCTGGAATGGCCTTGGGTCAGCCATAGCTCTCTCAGAGCTGTCCTTGAAAGGGCAGCTTCTGGGAGAGATCTCACAGCCCCACCTACCTCACAGGATGTCTGTTGTGTGTGTGTGTGGGGGGGGAAGGTCAAGGAGGTTATGAGCCGTTCTGAGACTCTGAGATTTGGAGTAGAGAGAGGGATATAAATCCTTCTTCTTTTTCTCCTTCTCCTTCTCTTCCTCCTCCTTCTCCTTTTTTTTCTTCTTCTCCTCCTTCTCTGCTTCTTTTCCTCCTTCTCCTTCCTCCTTCTTTCTCCTCCTTCTCCTTCTTTTTCTTCTTATCCTCCTCCTCTTCTTCTCCTCCTCCTCCTCTTTCTCCTTCTCCTCCTTTTTCTTCTCTTCCTCCTCCTCCTCTTCTTCTCCTCCTCCTTCTCTTTCTCCTTCTCCTTCTTCTCCTCCTTCTTCTTTTTCTTTTCCTCCTGCTCCTTCTTCTTCTCCTCCTTCTCCTTCCTCCTCCTTCTCTTTCTCTTTCTCCTTCTTTTTCTTCTTCTCCTCCTCCTCTTCTTCTTCTTCTTCTCCTCCTTCTCTTTCTCCTTCTCTTCCTCCTTCTCCTTCTTTTTCTTCTCCTCCTCCTCTTTCTCCTTCTCCTTCCTCTTCTCCTCCTCCTTCTCCTTCCTCTTTTTCTTCTCCTTCTCCTCCTCCTCTTTCTCCTCCTCCTTTTCTAGGATCTCCATCCCAGCTCTTTTGCCCCAAGGCCCTGCCAAAGAATGGCTGGAGCAGCGGAAAGCCACCATCCGTCCCTGGGCCAACTTTCTGGATCAGCGGCGTTTTGGGAAACCTCGGAATTTTGGGGAGCTGTGCAAGCGGCTCGTGCGTAACGTCGAATATTTCCAGAGCAACTACGTCTTTGTTTTCTTGGGACTCATTGTCTATTGCCTGTGAGTAGAAGTGGAGGGGGGAACTCCTCATTTTGCGTTGGGAGCACAGTTGAGCATCCCAGTGTCAGATTTCCATGCAGTAACAGAATCAATGGTCAGGTTAGAAAAAAACGTGATATCCTAAGATTCACTTCTTTCAAATGAAAACGCAAGTTTTCATTTGAAAGATGCTGGACTGGCTGGGCTACTGCTCTGATCCAGCAGGGCTTTTCCTCACATTCTTACGTTAAGGAAATCTGTTGAGTGTGTTATATACTGCAGACGGGCTATAGCAGGGGTGGCCGACGGTAGCTCTTCAGATGTTTTGTTTTGCCTACAACTCCCATCAGCCCCAGCCAGCATGGCCAATGGCTGGGGCTGATGGGAGTAGTAGGCAAAATCCATCCGGAGAGCTGCCGTCGGCCACCCCTGGGCTATAGGATTCGAACAGCCGCCTATTTGGAAATCTGGCATTTTTCATTGACCTGCACGCATTCTGAAGCATCCCGAGATTCAGTTCAGCCCTTCATTGCTTTTGTTTGGAATCTGTGAAATAGGAAGTCTGCTGCACTGATTCTTAGATTCATGCGGGGAGCCGCGTTGGCTGGGCTTTTTTTTGCAGCAGGAACTCCTTTGCATATTAGGCCACACACCCCCTGATGTAGCCCATCCTTCCAGAGCTTACAGGAGGCCCTGTACGAAGAGCCCTGTCAACTCCAGGAGGATTGGCTACATCATGGGGGCGTGGCCTGATACGTAATGAAGTTCCTGCTACAAAAAAGACCCCTGCAGATTGGTCTGAAGCAGCCAAACAAGGTTCATTAGGGTTTGTAGAGTCTTTCAAGGTTCAGGTCCAGTGGCACCTTTAAGACCAATGAAGTTTTATTTAAGGTGTGAGCTTTCGTCTTAATTTATTGGATCCATGGATTCCTCTACTCAGGGGTCATTTTGTAGAAAAATAGGTAGTGGAGCTCGTTAGCATAACTCATTAGCATATGCCGCCCCCTCACCAGCCAAAAGCAACCCGATGCAAGAAAGGAGAGCCCCGGGTGAGCGAGGCCTTCTTGGGCTGGCTAGAGATCCAGCCAGCCCAAGCAGGCCTCGCTCACCTGGGACTTTCCTTGGCCTCCCCCAATCAAAAGACCTGCAAGCCACCTGCCACCCAAAATCACATAAGAAGTGGAGAAAGGGTGGTGCGGGCTTCTCCAGGGGTTAATGAGGGCTGCTGGGGGCGTGGCAAAGCCCCTGGTGGCTGGCTGGCTCCCCGCTCTCCTCATGCAGGGATTGTTATGCAGCTGTACCTATTCAATGGACAAGGTGGGGAGGAAGAGGGGGAACCCTCAGAGAGGTTCAGGAGCTGTGCTCCTGTGAGCTCCTGCTGAATTCAAGGCCTGCCTCTACTGGACTTGGACTGGCAATGCTCTACTGCTAAAAGATTGCTTCCTAAATATTTGCATTATAGTCTTGTTTTTTTGTATACTTAAATCCTTTGTGTATATTTTATTGAGAGTTTTGTGTATGTATGTTTGGTTGTATGTTTTGGAGTTGCAATGAAATTTGTCTATAAAAAAAAAAAGGTAGGCGTTTTTGTGTGCATGCATGAAGAATCTGAAGAAGTTATCAAAGATTTCAGGTTTTCACGGCTGGTAACATCATTAGGGTTTGTAGAATCTTTCGGGCTCAAGTGCCGTGTTCTACTGGAGAAAGTTTTCCTTCCAGACGTTTCGTTCTCAGCTGCGGAGAACATCCTCGGTGGCGTTGCAGCCGGAGCAGGCGCTCTGACCTTCTTGGCTGCTGTGCATTGAGTTGTACAGCAGCCAAGAAGGTCTGAGCGCCTGCTCCGGCTGCAACGCCACTGAGGATGTTCTCCGCAGCTGAGAACGAAACGTCTGGAAGGAAAACTTTCTCCAGTAGAACACGGCACTTGAGCCCGAAAGATTCTACAAACCCTAATCTGAAGAAGGCTGCGTGTACCTGAAAGCTTATACCTTGAATAAAACCTCGTTGGTCTTAAAGGTGTCCCTGGACTCAAACTTTGCTCTACATTGGCTGTTGTAGATTTTCCGGGCCGTGTGGCCATGGCATTGTGAGACCTGAGATATTTGACTCGGAGAGAACTCCAGTTTTCTGGGTTACACCTCTGAGGATGCCAGTCACAGTTGCTGGCGAAACGTCAGGTCTCACAATGCCAAGACCACGGCCACACCGCCCAGAAAATACAAACAGCCACTGGACTCCGGCCGTGAAAGCCTTCGACAACATTTTGTCCTACGCTGATTCCTGTTTCGTGTGCCGCTATCTTTCATTGATTCCAGCCGCTGGCCCATGGCCAATCTGTCCTGGAAACGAAGGTGCCACGAATCAAACCTCGAACTTCCTTGCATGCCAGTTGTGTTCTCTGCCACTGAACCTCAACTCCTCCCTTAGCTAACCTCTTTGCCTTCCTCCCTCTCGCCACAGCATCACATCCCCTCTGCTTCTGATCGCTCTCGCCATCTTCTTTGGGCCTGTTACATCATCTACCTGAAGACACAGCAGTCACAGCTGGTCGTGTTTGGTAAGGAGGGGGCGGCTCTGATTGGCGGGGGGCCGGTCCAGTGGGCGACATTCATGCTAGTCCTTAACCTCCATAAATTATGTCCTGCCTTAGCCAGAGAAGCCAAAGATCCACCCCATAAAACAGTGCCCTTCTAGATGTTCATATAAGGTTGCCAGCTCCAGGGTCAGAAATACCTGGCATTTTGAGGGTGAAGACTGGGTGAGTGGGGTTTAGGGAGGGGTTTAAACCTTACTAGGGTTTAGTGCCATGAAGGTCATCTTCCAAAGCGACTGTTTTCTCCAGGAGAAGTGGGATAAATAAAGTGTAGCCTGGAGCAGTATTCCCTGTAAGCTGTGGAGTCTTGCGAGCAAAAATTCCACTTTTTTGAGCTACTGGCATTTGGGTTGTGAGCTACTGAATAAATTAGTTTGCTCCGGGGCCATTTTCCCTGAGTTGAGACAAAAATATGTGAGCCGGAGGCTAAAAAATTGTGAGGTAGCTCACACTAACTTAGCTTGGAGGGAACACTGGTCTGGAGATCGGTTGTAATTCAAGGAGATTTCCAGCCCCTACCTGGGGAGGTTGGCAACCCTCCTTTTGCATATGCTACAGTCCTCTGGGGATGGTCCCTTTTGCATGTTTTACCGCCCAACATTCCCCTGAAAAGAAAAGAAAAGAAAACCTCCTTACATGCAAACAAATGCATCAAGGAAAAAGCAGAGTTAGATCTTTGATGTTCTCGCTATCTGCACAGGTGGGTAGCTGTGTTGGTCTGAAGCAGGGGTGGCCAAACTTGCTTGATGTAAGAGCCACATAGAATAAATGTGAGATGTTTGGGAGCCACAAGACATGAACATCAGATGTTTAAGAGCCACAAAACAGGAAGGAAGGCAAATGGAGGGAGGTGGAGGTGGAAAGAAAGCAACTTTAACTTCAGATGCATTCTCCAAACCATGGGCTGGCTTGGCTTGGAGAAGTGATTTAAAGAGAGAAATGCCTTCTCCAAGCCAGCTGACTGGGCGGTGGGGGCTTTGAGAGCCACACAATATGTGTGAAAGAGCCCCATGTGGCTCCCGAGCCGCAGTTTGGCCACCCCTGGTCTGAAGCAATGCACCAAAGTTTGAGTTAAGCAGCACCTTCCAGATGAACAAAGTTGAATTCTGGGTATAGGCTTTTGTGTGCATGCACGCTTCATCAGAGGAAATTAGTTTTTTGGCACAAATAAACATTTATGGCGTTCCCCTGCTGTATTCTGGAACTGGACAGTACACTTTCCTTGACAAAGAGATTCACTCTCAGACTGTAGGGCCATAAACTAAATCAGATCTGTATAGCATGTGTGAGGGACCGATATCATATCCCTGTGCTGGTTCAGAAGGGAAATTCTTCTGGGTTTTCCCCCAGTGCAGAAGAATCTTTAGCTTGGGGCTCTTTAGCTTGGAGAAATGTCGACTGAGGTTTACATGATAGAGGTTTGCGAGATTGTGCACAGGATAGAGAAGGCAGAGAAAGAAGTCCTTTTCTCCCTTTCTCATGATACGCGAACTCGTGGGCACTCAATGAAATTGCTGAGCAGGCGGGTTAGAACTGATAAAAGGAAGTCCTCCTTCACCCAAAAGGTGATTAACACGAGGAATTCACTGCCACAGGAGGTGGCGGCGGCTGCAAGCATAGACAGCTTCAGGAGGGGATTGGATAAGCATATGGAGCAGAGGTCCACCAGTGGCTGTTAGCCACAGCGTATTATTGGAACTCTCTGTCTGGGGCAGTGATGTTGTGTATTCTTGGTGCTGGTGGGGGGGGGGGGGCACAGTGGGAGGGCTTCTAGTGTCCTGGCCCCAGTGGTGGAACTCCTGATGGCACTTGGTTTTTTTGACCGCCGTTTGACACAGAGTGTCGTACTGGATGGGCCATTGGCCTGATCCAACATGGCTTCTCTTATGTTCTTAATCTCCCAAACGTTTCTTCTTGTTTCCTGGGGAAAGCACACCCAGACTGTCTTTTCCTGTTTGGGATGGTGCTCGGCACCCACTGCACCAAAATCTCCCTCCTCGTGCGCCTTGCTGCTCTACACCAAGCCACCTTGGTCGAAGTTAGAAGGAACTAAATTGTGTCAAAGGGAATCCTTTGGAATCCAGCAGCATCCCGGATTGCGACAGCTCTCTTCTCAGAACTGTTGTATTAAAGCTACTTGTCAACAGCGAGATGTGCCACACTAAAGCAGGCTCCAGCCGAATGCCAAATCAGGGAACTGCCAGCTGGAGGCTTGAATCAAAAGGACAGAAGCAGAGATGGCAAGTGAGGATTGACATCAGCAATCCAGTCTGCGAGGGAAAATCAGAAAATCTGGCATCCTCAGGAAGCCAGCGCTGGCAAACAGGATGAAGCGTAGGAAGCTGTACGCCATGAAAGGGAAGGCAGTAACTCTCCCCGTTCCCTGTTCCTTATATTTGTCCTTCATGTGAGCTTTGGCCAATCACTGTAATTTAATTGAACCATAGAACAAAGTTACAGTCCACTAGCACCTTTAAGACCAACAAAGTTTTATTCAGATTGTAAGCTCTCATGTGCTCTAAGCGCACTTCATCAGACGAGGAATCAGGTACAGTGAGCAGAGCTACATAGAGCCGGTAGGCAGTGGCTCAGAATGCAAAATGGTACAAATTTAAAATCCAATGACAGAATGGTAAAATTAACAAATTGAGCGAACCTTTGAATTGGGTAGCATGAGCGTGAGAAACCAACAAAACAGAAACATGTGAGAATGTCTGTTGATCGCTCTATTGTTATAAGCCTGGGCCAAAATGAGGGCGTTTCTTTCTCAAAAGCTTTTCCCGACTCCTACTTCATTCTCTTGCTTCAGTCCAACACGGCCGCCCGCTTGGATCAATCTCAATAGAACCGTGTTTGGGTGTTGCAGTTCCCAAAGTCGCCATCAGGTGGCAATGTGCTAACAAGAACGAGCATCGTTAATTTGCAGATAATCCACACACCTCCCCAGGCCTTAGAGCCAACACCTTCTCCGGTGGTGCCCCCCAAGTGTTTTCAGAAAGTGGGTGGGGCTAGGTAAATCTTTTGCCCAGCGAGACTTCTGATTGACTACGGGAGATCTACCTTAGAGGGGGGAAATAAAAATGGAGCCCCAGGTCGGCTTCAAGAAAGCTGCTAGTCTTGAAGGGTTCCTTATTGTCGCTCCTCTGCATTTTCACCCCATCTCTTTTTCTCCAGGCCGGGAACTCAGCACAGCCCATCAATATGGTCTAGCCGGAGGCATTTCTTTTCCTTTCTTCTGGCTGGCAGGAGCTGGATCTGCTGTATTCTGGGTGCTGGGTGAGTAGTTTCGGCATTTGCCCCTTCTCCATGGGCCACCAAATAATGCTTTGTCTCCTTCCTCGGCCTCCAAGACCCCCCCTCCCTTTTTTAAGGCACATCCGCTCAACCAAGAGCAAACAGAGTTAAGCCTCTCTTATGTTTCTCTCCTGCCCCTTCCGCCAAGGAGCTCAGCTTGTGGTTCTTCCCCTCTTCAGGTTTTAACCTCACGACAGCCCTGCCAGGTAGGCTAGGCTAACCTCAGTCCTAGCGAGTGTCACGACTAAGAAGGGATTTTAATCCAGGCCTAGTCTGATCACTTTGGTGTAGTGGTTAAGTGTGAGGACTCTTATCTGGGAGAACCAGGTTTGATTCCCCACTCCTCCACTTGGGCCTGCTGGAATAGCCTTTGGTTAGCCATAGTTCTCATAGGAGTTGTCCTTGAAAGGGCAGCTTCTGTCAGAGCTCTCTTAGCCCCCCTACCTCACAGGGTGTTTGTTTTGGGGGAGGAAGGTAAAGGAGATTGTGACCGCTCTGAGACTCTGAGTATAGGGCAGGATATAAATCCAATATTATTATCATTTTCAAATCCAATATCATCTTATGGTTCTTCTCCTCTTCAGTTTTTAACCTCACAACAACCCCGCCAGGTTGGCTAAGCTAACTTCAGTCCTAGTGAGTTTCATGACCGAGAAGGGATTTTAATCCAGGCCTAGTCTGACCATTGCACCGTGCTGCCTCCTACCAGCCCTGGTGCTGGGGGTTCTGGCGCTACAGGCAGACCCCGGTGCCGCACGCCACCCCCCCCCACAAGCGCCCTCTGGAGATGTCATTCCACGAAGTGCACACGTGGCACAGTGATGTCACTGAAAGTGACTTCTTCGCACCGGGCAAGCAGGGGATGAGGCAGCAATGGGAAGCACACGAGTGCTGCTGTGTCGCCACTTTCCCCTGCAGTATGCTCTTCGGTGCACTGTTTTAGCGGTGCCCAGCCACTTTTGGGTTGAAAGTGGCCAAGCAGTGCCTTCCCATTGCAGTGACGACTGCAATAAGGTCTGCCCCTTGGCTTTTGCCCAGAAATTTTTTTGATGGGTCACTAGAGATGTGATCGGCAGTGCAAATTTTTAAAAGGTTGCTTTGCTGGCAGGTTTCTGCACAGCGCAAGGATCTGATTTTGGGGAATGTGGGTAAGCTGTGGCAGCCATGTCGGTAGCTGGCTCCTCCCCCCAAGCAGCCATTTTGTCAATGCACCTGCAGTTCTTTCAGTGGAAGATAGGTGGTGCCGTTTCTTAACTGTGTTCTTAAAATCCCTAACTTATGCAAGGTTTAGAAAGGCTAAATCCTAAATTCATATATACATTGCAAATTAAGCATAAAGTCAGAGTTCCAGAGATGCCCACAGGCTCAAAAAGGTTGGGGACCCCTAGCGTATCCTTTTTCTGGTTCCCTTTCATGTAGGCCCAGAACCGTCCCAGCCTAGTTCTGAGCCCAACCATTTGTGTAGGTGATTAGTTACTTGTGAACCTGTTTGGGTGTTTTTTCCCCTCACCCTGCCATTTAACACTCGAGGCCTTCTGGGTTAGCCTGCTAAAGAGGCAGTGGTGCAGCAGAAAGCAAACAAGCACAAGACCCAAGGAGAAAAAGTAATGGAGATGAGAACTACTTTGGCCAGTAAGGGGTTAACTGGGCCAGCTGCAGGTGGCTTGCTGCTTCCTCTCCTTGCCAGGCGCTCTGGATGAAATGAACTCCCTGCGCATTTTCTGTTATATCTCTGCAATGGAAAGGGCTATGTTATGCCTGGGCCCCTCCTCCCTCAAAGGACTAGCCCGGTACCTTGGGCAAGGTGACGCAGGCAACCTTCTTTCTCAACATCTCACAGGGTCACTCCTCTAGACTGTTACCTGGTCGGCAGATAGGATCAAAATACGTCCTACAATCACGTGGAATGTGTGTCATCAAATACTGGCCAGAGGCTTGTCTGGGAAAAACGATCCTAAAGATGCAAAGGTCTAGCTTTTGGCGGTTCTTTTCCCTCGTTTAAATCCATCAAGGCCAAAGATTATTTTCCAGAAAAGGCAGTACAACTAACCCATTCCCTTACTTTGCCTGATTTTCCTTACCTGGTTCATCCTATGTGAGTCTGTAGTCAAAACCATTTTAATCCCATAACACCCCATTGTAATATGAACATATATATGAACATATGAAGCTGCCTTATACTGAATCAGACCCTTGGTCCATCAAAGTCAGTATTGTCTCCTCAGACAGGCAGCGGCTCTCCAGGGTCTCAAGCTGAGGGTTTTCACACCTATTTGCCTGGACCCTTTTTTGGAGATGCCGGGGATTGAGCCTGGGACCTTCTGCTTCCCAAGCAGATGCTCTACCACTGAGCCACCGTCCCTCCCCAATAATAGTTCTCTTGTCCTGCTACCAGACGAGTCCTTCGAGGGATATAGGCATAACAGCTAGAGACATTTTTATTTTTAAAAACCTGGAGAGTCTGGGATGGGGCGTGGCATGTATTGGGGGGTATATATGTGCCCCCCATTGCTACAGGCCTGAATATCTCACTGTCCTACTTCTCTTGCCTGCAAGTAGGTGCCTGACTAGATTGCCAATCCTGTTTTGAGAGCACCTGCAGTTCTTTCAGTGGGCGATAGGTGGCGCCATTTCTTAACTGTCTTTTAAAAATCCCTAAATTATGCAGGATTTAGGAAGGCTAAATCCTAAATTCATATATATGTTGCAAATTAGGCATGAAGTCATGCTTCTTTCATGATCTGCTTTTTGTTGCTCTCGGAGAGAGCCGAGGAACTGCTCTACTTCTCTGTGCATGTCCCTCCGCCCATTTTTTAATCCCCCCGAAAGCCTTTTTTTTTGGCATTTTGTTGCCACTGAAATTCTCCTTCCTACTATTCCCAGAGTTCTAAACCTCCAGTTGCAATCAAAAGGACTGGAAACTTTTAAAAATAAATCCAAGCGGGCAGCCGTGTTGGTGTGAAGCAGATGAACAAGGCAGGAGTCAAGTTTCACCTTTAAGACCAACCAATTTTTATTTTAGAACGTAAGCTTTCGTGTGCTCTTAAGCACACTTCATCAGACGAGGAATCCAGCACAGTGCTGCATTCCTCGTCTGATGAAGTGTGCTTAAGAGCACACGAAAGCTTACGTTCTAAAATAAAAATTGGTTGGTCTTAAAGGTGTGACTTGACTCCTGCTTTTTAAAAAAAAAAAATAAAATTCAGGAAGAGATTCTCAGGGTGCTGGATTAGCATCTGATAACATCACCAAAGTTTTACCCATCTTTGTGGGCGGTCGTGGAATACTGCAAGCTCGATTGACCGCTATCTATTGGAATTTTTTAAAAAATTATCAGCTTGTTAGTTGCTTTTCAGTCCCCCGGCCCCCCCAAAAAGAAACCCTGCCCAAGCAAAGGCCACATTCAACATAACTGTCCTTTAAAAGCCTCTGTTATCATTTCTCAGGCTATTCTTCTGGCATTTCCAAGACAGCGACATTCAGATGAGCCGTCTGACCTCAGCACTCTCGCAGGGAGGGGTGGGGACGGGGTCAACCTGCTGTCTACCCTTTCGGTTCTCAAGTATGGCCCGGGGGGGGGGGGGTGCGTTTGTCTTCTGTGACAGGCTTCGGCAGGGGTTTTTTTTGTAGCAGGAACTCCTTCGCATGTTAGGCTGCACCCCACTGATGTAGCCAATCCTCCCAGAGCTTACCGGGCTCTTCTTACAGGCTCTACTGTCAGCTCTCAGAGGATTGTCTACATCAGGGGTGTGTGGCCTAATATCCAAAGGAGCTCCTGCTACAAGACAAAGCCCTGGGCTTTGGATCATGTTCGCCCGTTGCCCCTTTTAGTCCTTTGGTATCTCACCGACAACCAGTGCATCCAACTAGCCACAAGCTTTGCGTGATGCTGTAGTGCAACACACCTCCTTGTGAGGACACACCGGTGCCAGGATTTAGGCACACGATCCAGACTCCCCTTTGCCTCACCTGGCAGACGGTGAGCAAAGGAGACCAAGAGAGCCCACCAGGGATGGAATTCTATCAGGGAGCTCCTTTGCATATTAGGCCACACCCCCTGGTGTAGCCAATCCTCCAAGAGCTTACAGGGCTCTCTTTTTTTGTCATCTCTTGAGGGATTGTCTACATCAGAGGGGTGCGGTCTGATATGCAAAGGAGCTCCTGCTAGAAATTCACCCCTGGAGGCCCCCCCCCAAGATATTTTTCATCTCTATAAGAACGCCAACCATTTGGGAAGCACGCCTGGAACAAAACCCCTTCCCGTTCTTCATCCTCCCTGCTGCAAGCCCCGCTCTTTCTCTCCCGCTTCCCTCCTCTCTGCTGCCCCAGGCTCCGACTTTGCCCCCCCCCTCTCATTTGCAAGGGCCAGGTTTGGGATGGGGGAGATTCTCTGCTTCTAACGTTACAGATGGCTGCGACGAGCGCCCCTTCCTCTCTGTCGCCCCCTGCAGGTGCCACGTTGGTCGTCATTGGCTCCCACGCCGCCTTCCACGAGCTGGAATCCGGAGAGAGCGACGATCTGCAGATGGAGCCGGTGTGAACAGCCTGGAGGATGTTGGCTGGCTCCAATAACATCCCCAGCACTTTCTGTGCTTCGGCGTTACTTTTCTGTCGCCTCTGTATATACGTCTGATGTTGCATTGCATTTCTCCCCCCCCCCCTTTTTTCTCTCTTTGCGAGAGTCTGTTTTGCAGGCTTCCTTCTGGCCTCCTAAACCTCCACCATTCCCCCTTTGGTCCCCCAACCCTCCGTTCCTAGCCCCCTCCCACAAACTCCTAGTCCCTCCTGGTTTTCCCTGTCTGGGGCGTGCTGTAACGCAGCCCACTCTTCCTTTCCTCCACTGTGAGCTGATCTCCACATTAAGTCATTCCATAACAGTCAAGCCCTGGAGGTTTTCGATCAACGTCTTGAGTCCAGCCTCCCGTTTTTCCTCTTACCGGTAACATTAAAGAAAGACAGCAGTTATCAAATGGTCTTTCTGGTGTTGTAATCCATGCCACAAAAGAGGTTGTCTCCGTGCATTGAGTTAGTTTGGTGCAGTGGTTAAGTATGCGGACTCTTATCTGGGAGAACCGGGTTTGATTCCTCACTCCACTTGCAGCTGCTGGAATGGCCTGGAGTCAGCCATAGCTCTTGTAGGAGTTGTCCTTGAAAGGGCAGCTGCTGTGAGAGTCCTCTCAGCCCCACCCACCTCACAGAGTGTCTGTTGTGAAGGGGAGAAGATATAGGAGATTGTAAGCCGCTCTGAGTCTCTGATTCAGAGAGAAGGGCGGGGTATAAATCTGCAGTCTTCTTCTTCTTATGTCCATCTTTAGCTCAAAAACCCAGTTGCTACCCTAGTTCCTTGTGGCCAACTCCACAGGGCTCACCGCAGTCTCTAGGAAGGGGAAGATTTGAGTCTGGTAACACATTGCAGGCCTACAAGATTTCTAGGGGAATGAGCTTCGCAGATTCGGAGGAAGCTTGAACTCTCAAAAAGTTTATCTCCTAGAAACCTTCTAGCTCAGGGGTGTCGAACTCATTTGTCATGAGGGCCGGATCTGACATAAATGAGACCTTGTTGGGCCGGGCCATGTGTGTCATACGCTTATCCCATCCCCTTTTGACGCCGTCTGTGCTTGCAGCTGCCACCACCTCCTGTGGCAGCGAATTCCACGTGTTAATCACCCTTTGGGTGAAGAAGGACTTCCTTTTATCTGTTCTAATCCGACTGCTTCAGACCAAAACTCGGCAACTCACCTGAATCTATGGATTCTGTTGCGTGTAGTTTGTGTGTGCAACTGAAAGTCGTGGCTGACTTCTGGCGATCCCTACTGGGGCATGGAGGACCTTCAGAAAGGTGACTTGCTATTGCCTGCCTCAGCGTCCCGGCCCTGGTATTCCTGGGAGGTTTCCCTTCCAAGTACTTGCCAGGGTTGCCCCTGCTTAGCTTCTGAGATCTGAGCTATTCAGGTCAAGGACTCCATGGAAATTCTTGACTCATACAAGAGCCACCAGGTTCTGTACTTCAGAGTCATATCTTCTACTGGAGGAAGTCAGTTAGGCTTGCGAAATCGTACCTAGGGGCAAAACAGAAGACCAGAATATCTTACGGCGTTCCGGGTGAACAGCAACGTTCCCTCTAAGCTACAGAGTCTTGTGAGCAAAAATTCTACTGTGTGAACTACTGGCATTAAAGTGGTGAGCTCCTGCATACGTTAATGCGGTCTGGGGCCATATTTCCTGAGCGAAGACAAAAAATTGTGAGCCGGAGGCTAAAAATCTGTGAGCTAGCTCACGCTAACTCAGCTTAGAGGGAACACTGGTGACCAGACGCCTGGAATTCTTAAGATCTTGTTGCAGGCAGGGCCAGCGGTGGAATTCTAGCAGGAGCTCCTTTGCATATTAGGCCACACACCCCTGATGTAGCCAATCCTCCAAGAGCTTACAGGGCTCTTTTTTGTGGAATTCTAGCAGGAGCTCCTTTGCATATTAGGCCACACACCCCTGATGCAGCCAATCCTCCAAGAGCTTACAAGGCTCTTTTTTGTGGAATTCTAGCAGGAGCTCCTTTGCATATTAGGCCACACACCCCTGATGTAGCCAATCCTCCAAGAGCTTACAAGGCTCTTTTTTTATGGAATTCTAGCAGGAGTTCCTTTGCATATTAGGCCACACACCCCTGATGTAGCCAATCCTCCAAGAGCTTACAAGGCTCTTTTTTGTAAGCTCTTGGGAGGATTGCCTACATCAGGGGTGTGTGGCCTAATATGCAAAGGAGCTCCTGCTAGAATTCCACCCCTGGACAGGGCCAAACATCAGTCTTTTGGCTTTGGGGTGCAAAACGGTAATGATTATTTCCAGGGGTTATTTTGTGGGGAAAAGAGGTGCTGGAACTCATTAGCACGACTCATTTGCATCTGTCACACACCCCTGACATCACCAAAAGGTGGAGTAAATTCTGTCAGCTGCCCATTTTACCTTCAGATGCTTCTTGAATTAGAATTGTCATAATAAAACCTTACTCTCATCACACTGTTTAAATTACTTTCTCCTTTGTGGTCACAGTGGCATTATGAAGATTTCCATCCGTCTGCTTGATCTTTTTTTGTTGATTTTCCCATTTTGTGTGGGGAAAATACTAGAAAGTTTGTCAGATCTTCGAGTTCAGCAAAATTCTCACAGGGGGTTTGAAGAGCAGAGCCCAGAAGCAAGTATTTGGGGGAGGGGTGGGGTTAAGAAAGAAAGAGCCCGTTAAGATTGAAGAAGTTCTGGAGCTCTGCTCCTGCTGAATTGCCTCGCTACTTCCGAGCTTTTTGCGTGGGCGCTTTGCTGAGAAATCAGTACAGGCCCCTGTGTTCTTCTGACAAAAGGGGGGGGGGGGTTCCTGATGAATGGGAGCAGCTGTGAGAATGTTTGCAATGTGACATATTGTGGGAAAGGAGCATGTGTAGGGTTGCCGAGTCCAATTCAAGAAATATCTGGGGACTTTGGGGGTGGAGCCAGGAGACATTAGGGGTGGAGCCAGGAGCAAGGATGTGACAAGCATCACTGAGCTCCAAAGGGAGTTTGGGCCATCATATTTAAGTGGATCCCACACCTTTTAAATGCCTTCCCTCCGCTGGAAATAATGAAGGATAGGGGCACCTACTTTGGGGGCTCATAGAACTGGACCCCCTGATCCAGTCCAGTCTTTTTTGAAACTTGGAGGGTATTTTGGGGAGAGACCCTGGATGTTATGCTGAAAATGTGGTGCCTCTATCTCATAAAACAGCCTCCCCCCCCCCCCGAGCTCCAGATACTCACAGATCAATTCTCCATTACACCTTCTATGGGAATCCGTCTCCATAGGGAACAATGGACTTCCCAGCAGCCATTTCCCTCCCCCTCCCCTGCTTTCTGATGACCCTGAAGTGTGGGGAAAGCCTCCAAACTGGGGGATCCCCTGCCCCCACCTGGGGATTGGCAATCCTAAGCACTAGGGTTGCCAAGGCCAATTCAAGAAATATCTGGGGACTTTGGGGGTGGAGCCAGGAGACATTAGGGGTGGAGCCAAGATCAAGGATGTGACAAGCATAATTGAACTCCAAAGGGAGTTCTGGCCATCACATTTAAAGGGACAGCACACCTTTTCAATTCCTTCCATAGGAAATAATGAAGGATAGGGGCACCTTCTTTTGGGGCTCATAGAATTGGCCCCCCCAGTCCAATCTTTTTGAAACTTGGGAGGTATTTTGGGGAGAGGCACTAGATGCTATACTGAAAATTTGGTGCCTCTACCCCAAAAAACAACCCCCCCCAGATACCTGCAGATATATTCTCCATGATTTTCTATGGTAATAAATCTCCATAGGGAATAACAAGAGTTCCCAGCAGACATTTCCCCCCCCCGCCCCCCCCCCCGCTTTCTGACGACCCTGAAGCAGGGGGAGGGCCTTCAAACTGGGGGATCCGCTGCCCCCACCTGGGGCTTGGCAACCCTACTAAGCACGTGCCTGAAACTAACAGAGAATGTCAGAAGCACAGATTTCGGCCTTGGGGTGGGGGAGCGCAACAATGCCTCAAGGCTCTCTGGATGTTAAAGGAAGAGGCGGATGCAGCGGAAGACTCTTATATTGGAAATGGGAAGAGGGAAACAGTTCATGACTGCATCAGTTGCAAACAAATGCTCTGCAGTGCAGGAGCTTCTTGGGTTCGATAATGTGAGCTCTCTCTGGTTAATGAGGGGCACTGTGGTATAGCGGTTAGCGTGTCAGGCTAGGACATGGGAGGCCCGCGTTCCGTTCCTTGCGGCATCAGGGAAGCTCCTTAGAACAGGGGTGACCAAATTGCTTTAACGTAAGAGCCATATAGAATAAATGTCAGATGTTTGAGAACCGGAAGGAGGGAAATGGAGGAAAGGTGGAGAGAAAGCAACTTTAAATGCCTTCTCCAAGCTGGTCGATGGGGTGTTGGGGGCTTTGAGAGCCGCACGATAAGTGTGAAAGAGACTCGTGTGGCTCCCGAGCCACAGTTTGGGCACGCCTGCCTTAGAAGAAGGGCTGAATAAAAATGCATCAGAGACAAAGTAGGGTTCCAAGAGTGTGAAAGAACTCTCACTGCCTGAAGGGCAGAGTAAAGAAGAAGAAGATTCTGGATTTATATCCCACCCTCCACTCTGAATCTCAGATTATCAGAGCAGCTCACAATCTCCTTTATCTCCCTCCCCCACAACAGGCACCCTGTGAAGTGGGTGGGGCTGAGAGGACTCTCACAGCAGCTGCCCTTTCAAGGACAGCCTCTGCCAGAGCTATGGCTGACCCAAGGCCATTCCAGCAGCTGCAGGTGGAGGAGTGGGGAATCAAACCCAGTTCTCCCAGAAAATAGTCCGCGCACTTAACCACTACACCAAACTGGCTCTCTTAGACTCAGATAGGTTTGCCGAAGGCCAGACTCCACTTCAAGGAGCTTCATGTGTTTGTGCATATTGGACTTATGGGGGGTGGGGGTTTGCTAGGAAGCTGTGTTCTTGCCTGGCAGCCCTGATTTCAGGGGGGTTGCCCATATATCCTCCAAGAGCTTCCAGTAAGCCCTGTACTAAGAACCCTGTAAGCTCTTGGAGGACTGGCTATATCAGGGGTGTGTGGCCTAATATGCAAAGGAGTTCCTGCTACCCAAAAAGCCCTGGAAAGACAGCCATCTTCTGAACAGCCTTGTAGACGTGGAAGGCCGCCAAACACCTTTGCCGACTCTTCGGATTCATGAACGGCCCTCCTTAGATTCCTGCCGTTTCCTCAGTTTTAGTCACCACGGCGATTAGATCCTTCCGTTGCTGCGGTGATGACCTCTTCCTCCTCCTGTTCCCCCTCACCCCACCCCATGGGAGCCAGATGGGAAAAAAACAATCCGATTAAATTAGCCGCATCAGGTGGCATCTTTGGAAGCCGAGGGCAGTGCCAGACCGGGGGTGGCTGGGCTGGGGGCGGGGGGGACTAGCACAGAGCTGAAGCATTGAAGAGGAACCTGGGGGTATGGGAGGGGGAAGGTGGAGGGCCATTTCGGGACAAACCTCTGAATGGCAGCTCCCCCCCACAGCCGTTGCCGCTACTGTCTGCCGCAGTATTGGATGAAGCTGCTACTCCCCCTGGTGTCCAAATGCAGAAGAACAAGAGCACAGTGAGCCAGTGGCGGAAAAATTCCATCACTTATGGCAACTCTGAAGGGATTTTCAAGGTCAGAGACGGTCATAGAAGAAGAAGACTGCAGATTTATACCCCACCCTCCTCTCTGAATCAGAGACTCAGAGTGGCTTACAGTCTCCTATACCTTCTCCCCCCACAACAGACACCCTACGAGGTGGGTGGGGCTGAGAGGACTTTCACAGCAGCTGCCCTTTCAAGGACAACTCCTACAAGAGCTCTGACTGACCCAAGGCCATTCCAGCAGCTGCAAGTGGAGGAGGATGACGATATTGGATTTAGATCCCGCTCTCCACTCTAAATCTCAGAGTCTCAGAGCAGCTCACAATCTCCTTTATCTTCCTCCCCCCACAACAGACACCCTGTGAGGTGGGTGGGGCTGAGAGGGCTCTCACAGCAGCTGCCCTTTCAAGGACAACCTCTGCCAGAGCTATGGCTGACCCAAGGCCATTCCAGCAGGTGCAAGTGGAGGCGTGGGGAATCAATCCGGTTTGCCCAGATAAAAGTCCGCGCACTTAACCACTACACCAAATTGGCTCTAGAGTAGAGTTGGAAGGGCCCTCTGAGGTCATCCAGTCCAGCCCCCTGCACAGTGCAGGACATTCAGAACTACCTCCCCCCATGCCCCCGATGACCCTTGCTCCATATCCAGAAGATGGCAAAAAGAAGAAAAAAAATAACCCTCCAGGATATCTAGCCGAACTGTCCTGGAGAAAATTCTTTCCTGCCCTCCCAAGTGGTGATTGGCATTTCCCTGGGCATGTCCGAAAGGGTCACAAGAACTCAGCACTGATGCAATCCTTCCTGTCCTCCTCTCCTGAGCTGCCAAAATTCACAGAATCCCCATCGCTGTCAGATAGCCATCCAGCCTCTGTTGAAAAACCTCCGAGGAAGGAGAGCCCACCACCTCCCCTGTTCCACTGAGGAACCGCTCTAACGGTCAGGAAGTTCTTCCTAATGTTGACCTCGAAACATTTATTTAATTTCAACCCATTGGTTCTGGTCTGACCGGCTGGGGCCACAGGAAACAACTCCGCACCATCCTCTCTAGGACAGTCTTTCAAGTATTTATCAGAGGTGGTGATCGGAGGCGGTTTGCCTTTGCCTGCCTCGGCCTCTGCGCAGCGACCCTGGGATTCCTTGGAGGTCTCCCATCCAAGTGCTAACCACGGCTGAGTCTGCTTAACTTTGAGATGGGGCTAGCATGGGCCAACCAGGTCAGGGCACCCTTGGCTACCTCCAGCCGAATTCTCAGTGCCGAATAAAACACAACAGCTGAAATGTAGGAGCACAATGACTCCCCGAACATCACCTGAATATTTCACACCCTTTTTAACCTATAACACAGGGTAATGGTATTTATTTAACCATTATTGACATCCATGGAACAATAGAACTCAATCCTATGAGAAATCCTCGCTTCCTCATCTTGAAAAAAAGTAAAAGGAGGCAGATTTCTACCCCGCCCTTCTCTCAAGAGTCCTGTGGCGCAGAGTGTTAAAGCTGCAGTACTGCAGTCCTAAGCTCTGCTCACGACCTGAGTTCGATCCCCGGCGGAAGCTGGGTTTTCAGATAGCCGGCTCGAGGTTGACTTAGCCTTCCATCCTTCCGAGGTCGGTAAAATGAGTACCCAGCTGGTGGGAAAGCTGGTGGGAAAGTGTAGATGACTGGGGAAGGCAATGGCAAACCACCCCGTAAAAAGTCTGCCATGAAAACGTTGTGAAAGCAACCTCACCCCAGAGTCGGAAACGACTGGTGCTTGCACAGGGGACCTTTCCTTTTTCCTTCTCTCTTAATCAGACACTCAGAGCAGCTTACAATCTCCTTTATCTTCCTCCCCCACAACAGACACCCTGTGAGGTAGGTGGGGCTGAGAGGGCTCTGACAGAAGCTGCCCTTTCAAGGACAATTCCTGCGAGAGCTATGGCTGACCCAAGGCCATTCCAGCAGGTGCAAGTGGAGGAATGGGGAATCAAACCCGGTTCTCCCAGATAAGAGTCTGCCCTTTCAAGGACAACCTCTGCCAGAGCTATGGCTGACCCAAGGCCATTCCAGCAGGTGCAAGTGGAGAAATGGGGAATCAAACCCGGTTCTCCCAGATAAGAGTCTGTACTTTCAAGGACAACCTCTGCCAGAGCTATGGCTGACCCAAGGCCCACCCCCCATTAACCATTCTTAAATTAATTAGCAAAAAAAATTTAAACAGTCCAAATCCAATATATACAATAAACTAATCAAAGTGAGTCAATTAGTAAACTTTTTTTTTTAAACTAGTGGATTACGGGTAAGTGGAGGACTGTGAATTGTAGCACCTTAATTATTAATTATTAACATATAACAGCTGTTTTATCCAATTTTATCCTAACTTATAATGGTAATTTAATTGTATTTTAATTTGTCTTATTGTATTGTATTGATTGTATTTTATTGAAATCATGGTTATTCCATGTCTGTGAGCTGCCCTGAGCCTGCCTTTGGCGGGGGAGGGCGGGATACAAAAATAAATTTACCTTTACCTTACCATTCCAGGAGGTGCAAGTGGAGGAGTGGGGAATCAAACCCGGTTCTCCCAGAAAAGAGTCCACACGCTTAACCACTGCATCCTTCTCTCTTATTCTCTGTGTTTGAGCTTTTAGCTCCCACTGTGAACTTTTTCAAGTCGTCAAACGATCCATAAGAACTGATAACGTTCCTTCAACAGGGAAATCACTTCCACAAATACAGATGAAGACTGAAATCTACAGCGAGCAAACAGACATGCCTTCCAGTAACAGGTGGTTTCGGTGCAGCTTTCTCAACATTTTATAATCACTTGGATCCTTATTTGGAGCCACAGGAGTAAAGTTTGCATGGATCTACGCTTCGTCTTTCTATCTGTTGCTTCTTTCCAGTCCTAAAGGCTTGCTGTAGATTTCAGTCTTCATCTGTATTTGAAAGAGTGGGGGCTAAAAGCTCCGACACGGAGAATAAGAGAAAAGGAAATTGACGCTCTTCACTTTTTTTTAAGGAGAGTTCTATTGTTGTATGGATATCGTATGGCTGCGAATAATGGTTAAATAAATCCGATTACTATATAGAACAAAGCAGTAGACAAGTGCACCTTTAAGACCAACTAAGTTTTATTCAGAATGTAAGCTTTCGTATGCTCTTAAGCAGACTTCATCAGACAAAATGGGAATTGAAACAGCAATTCTTAATATAAGTGGGCAGTGTGGAATCATGGGAATCTTTTTATTCCCATGATTCTGCACTGCCCACTTATATTAAGAATTGCCGCTTCCATTTCATTTTTTCTGATGAAGTCTGCTTAAGAGCATACGAAAGCTTACATTCTGAATAAAACTTAGTTGGTCTTAAAGGTGAACTTGTCTACTGCTTTGTTCTATTGCTTCAGACCAACACGGCTGCCTACTGGGATCTATCTACGGTTATTATATGTTATTAAAAAGTGTGTGAAATGTTCATGTAACGTTTGGGGACTCTTTGTGCTCCTACATTCCAGCTGTTGTGTTAATTTGTCTCAATTGATGCGGAAACCCTGTTTTGTATTGGAATTCTCAGCGCCGGCTCCTTTCATGTCCCCAGTAAATCCCCCACGCACGCACCCCACTCCTCTCTGCAAAGAGTACATAGGCAAATGCTTGCTTTTAAACCAGCACGGTTCCCCGACCACGAACCCTTTCGGGATGCTGACCAAACTCAACGAACCCTTTCGGGATGCTGACCAAACTTGGGGAGGGACGGTGGCTCAGTGGTAGAGCATCTGCTTGGGAAGCAGAAGGTTCAATCCCTGGCATCTCCAAAAAAGGGTCCAGGCAAACAGGTGTGAAAAAACTCAGCTTGAGACCCTGGAGAGCCTCTGCCAGTCTGAGAAGACAATACTGACTTTGATGGACCAAGGGTCTGGTTCAGTATAAGGCAGCTTCATATGTTCATATATGTTCAAACTCTGCAAAATGCGAAGCCTACTTTCAACTTCCTACTTTCTTCCGACGGCGGAACAGCCACTTGGTCGGGGCGCAGGGTCCCTTAGCCTGGAGGCCTGCCTTCAGCTTTTGCTTAGTGGGAAGGCACAAGCCAGTTTGGGGTGTGTTTTTCCCTTAGAGACTTTCCTGTTCAACCCTTCCGACAGTCGTAAAAATCATGGCTAAAGTGATATTCGTGCCGGTTCGCTGCTCACGCTCTTGACCCCTATGCCGCAGTTGGTTTCTCCTCCCCATTGTGGCAGGTTCCAGGTTGTATCACTTCAAAATGCAGTGTGTGTGGGGGGGGGGGAAGTGTGTTTTTATCGCCTCTTCATTTTAAAAAAAAACCAGACTGTCTACATGTAGTGAATTGGTACATCCGTGTCAAACCTTTTTATGTGTTATTTTAACAGACAGGGAGATTGATTTTTTTTAAATGAGAGAACATTCTAAATTATGACGACAATGCTCCCCCCCACCACCATCTAAATTAACAGAGTTCAAATTGTCACAGACTCGGTTTACCACTTCATTCTGCGTAATGGGTACATTGGCCGGTTTGTACATTGGTTTTAATTCAGAAACCATTTTTTTTTTCTCTCAGAACACAGACACCCCCTTGGATGCTCACGGGCTGCAGGGAATGAGACGGCCACAGCTCTCCTATTAAATATTCCACTTCTGGTTTTTATTTGTTAAATTGTATTTTTTTTGTTTTGTTTTGTTTTCCTTGTTTTGGTTGATTCACACGACAACACTATCCCGAAACAGGAAAGGGAAGACGGGACAGGAAGGGTAGAGGTCCCCCCTCCAAACGTGGGCCCCTCCTGTCCCCCTTCCCCACCCCTAAAACACAAAGAAAATAAGAGGGTATGTGGGGAGGGGGGTAACAGGGTGATGCAGCCATCTCACCCTGTCAGGAGACAAGAGAGCCCCCCTCCCCGTTCTCCTGCCCCAAGGCAGATGAGGAAGAGCAGAGCCCCCTGGGGAAAGGGCTATGGCTGTGGACCCCTCTGCCCTGGGCTGGTTGGCAAGGCAGGGGCACCGGGAAAATGGCCACGGAGAGAGGGAGCAGGGGAGGAGAAGATGGTGTTGAGCACCAAAGGGGCATCCCCCTTCCCCTCCAGGGGTTCTCTTGGAATAGGAGGATAACAATGACGACTTCCCCCTATGCGCACACACAGAGGAGGGAAACAGGCGAAAAGCGGCTGCCTTGGTCCTAAAAGAGCAACTTTGTACATGCACAGAGGACTCGGAACTCCTGGGTTTCATTTACACATCTAGCAGGAGTCAGAATCGGGCAGGGAAGGCGGGAGAAGGGAGGCGCTGTGGAATCCTGGTGCTTTTTGTTCTCGCTGGGTTCCCCCTCATTCATTCACACACACACACCGCTTTGTGCTCAGCACCCAGCACGAGACACGTTTCGGAACACTGCGAGAAGGGGGGGAAGGCTGGGGAAGCTTTTGTCGGGCAGTGGGGGGCTCACCCATCTCTGGCCTCCATTCCCCCTCACACGCACACACACACGCACGCACACACACAAACACCCTCCCCCCCCTTGAGGAGAACAGGAAGAGGGGGTCACCTCCCCAAGGTGGGGTGGGGTGGTCAAAAGTCTCTACTTCTGCTAACCGGATAACAGTAACCCTGTCACATTTGGCTCACATATCCGAGGCATAATTTTTTTTCCTCTGGGCTGCCACTGGTCCCAGGTTTGATTCCAGCTAGGGAAAGGGATTTGAAAGGGAGGGGGAGCTCCCCAAGGAGTATTTTGCAGAGGTAAATCCATTTCGCTTAGATCTCCCCCCGTTTGTCTGTGGCACACGAGACCCTCTCCCCAGATTCCTCCCCCAAAGATAATGAAGAAGAGGGCAGAGAGTAGAGGGCGGGAGGGAAGGGTGTCCCTCCCCCTCGCCTCTGGCCTGGGACATGAAGGCAGGATGAGACAGGACTAATTCTCCATCTCAACCACCCAATGTTGGGGAGGAAATGGGGGTTTGGGAACAGGGAATCGGTTTGTTGTTTCTGCGTCTGAGAAGACGGTCCCGGCCACTGTCTCATAATCGGAGGGGTAGGTGTAATTTTGGAGGGGGGAGTGCCCACCCCCTTGCAGGGGAGACACCAGCAACGGACCAAGGAAGAGGCTCAATAGTAGGTTTCCTTCTCCACCCATCCTGCAAGAGAGAAATCAACAGGAGGGGGCGTTAGGGCCAAGCCTGTTTCTACACCCCACCCCTGTTTTCACAAACGCCCATTCCACCAGCTTCCTCCCCCCCCCTTCCACTTATGCCACCGCTCAAATAGTTTCTGAACACCTCGTTTTCAAACCTAACCTCCTTTCCCTTTGCAGCTTCCCCCATTCACACTGCATGTTCCTGTTCTGAATTTTCCCACGACTTTGGGGCTAACCAGAAAAGATTTTCAGGCTGAATGGAGTGGAGTGGGGGAACCCTGTCTTCTGATTGGCACAATAGCTAGGAAGTGGTCCTTACATCGGTCATGGTAGTGGCAGAAAGTGTAATCAAATCACAGCCAAATAAGAAAAGTTCAGAGGTGGCTTGCCATTGCCTGCCTTTCCACAGAAAGGCAGGATTTCCTTGGCAGTCTCCCATCCAAGGAATAACCAGGGCCTGACCCTGCTTAGTTTCCAAGATCTGATGAGGGGGCTAACCTGGGCCATCCAAATCAGGAGGGTCTTTATTCTATGAGTAGTTAAAGGCCTACCTGGAGAGGTAGAGTGCAGAGTGCTTGGACCAAGGGATTATCTTAAAGGGGGAGACCAGACTACCGAGTTACTATCAGTCTTGGTTAAACTTTTCTTTATGGCTGCTCTCCATATTTAGCCCTTGCCTTGAGTTTGGTAAGCTCCAACCAATACATATATTTGGGAAATTAAATGTAAGTTCATTTTAATCGCATACGTATGTGCCATCGCATCGCGACCGACTTACGGCGACCCAGCAAGGGATTATCAAGACAAGTGAGAAGAAGAGGTGGTTTGTCTTTGCCTTCCTCTGCAGGGTCTTCCTTGGTGGTCTCTCTTCCAAGTACTGACCCTGCTTAGCTTACAAGATCTGATGAGACCTTGCCACCTCCCCTCCCTATTTTAATAACACAGAACTCTAGATAGATCGCTGAGCTGTTGGCTCGACACCTATTTCTAGGTTTGCGCTAGTCCGAATTGTGGGAAATCAATAGCAGTGGCCTCTTATCATCTGTGGGTTGGAGTTCTGTTCCCTCCACGCATTCTTGGATATTGCACTTTACCTGCACAACAGCAATCGTTTGCAAACAGATGCGCAATAGCAATCATTTGCAAACAGATGTGCAATAGCGATCGTTTGCAAACAGATGCACAATAGCAATTGTTTGCAATCAGATGTGCAATAGCGATCTTTTGCAATCAGATGTGCAATAGCGATCGATTGCAAACAGATGCACAATAGCGATTGTTTGCAATCAGATGCGCAATAGCGATCTTTTGCAATCAGATGTGCAATAGCGATCTTTTGCAAACAGATGTGCAATAGCAATCGTTTGCAAACAGATGGTGCCTTGCCCACCTGGGAGAATCCATATCTGAATGACTGCTATCAGGAGACAACAACGCAATATCCAACAATGCACGGATACAACCCCGGATAGCTCCTGACTCTCCTCATTAAGCATCCTGCCCGAAGGTTGCATCGTACCTGCCCAGTTCCTGTGCATGCACGCGAATGCGCACCCATGCCTCTTCACAACCCACTCACCTCCTGGGTTACGGCGCAGTATGAGTTTACGGATTTCGTCGTACACGAAAATGAGGAAGCTGTATGGGAAGGCGCAGAACCACCAACTAGGCCTGAGGAGAGATGGCAGGAGATCAGCGCAGAGGGATTAAAGGGTGGGATGGACCTCCCGGAGACGGCAGCCAAAACCCCTCCAAGAACATGGGTTGCCATCCTGTTTGAGAAAGCTGGCCATGACCCCTACTCACTTCAGGGGGTACATTCTCAGTGCCACATCCATTCCGGGACAGTACGATAGGAAAGCCGCCAGGGCAGTCTCCTCAAAGAGACCGAAAATAAGGATCTTGTTCCTGAGGAGAAAGAGAGAGAGAGATTTACGGATTGCTGCTCTCGAATCCGATAGACATTTCTCTGGAGACAATGTTTTTGAAGTGATTCATTTTAAGGGTGTTTTAATGTTGTAAGCCGCCCTGAGCCCACTTGTGGGATAGGATGGGATATAATTTGAAAAATTAATTAAATCAAATTAAAATGGGACCCCAAATTCTCACAGGTCTCTTTCACACCTAATGCATCTCTCCTGGGCATTACAGATTTCTACGGTCACCTCTGTTTTCTCATGCTAGCACTAAGAGAATGTGTCAAAACGCATAGGGAAAACGTGTGTCACGTTCAACTAGAGTTGCCAACCTTAAGTGGGAAAAGACCTGGAGATTTTGGGAGTGGAGCCTGGGGAGGGCATGGTTTGGGCGGGCACCAGGAAAGCTGTCGGCGGGCACCGTGGCACCCACAGGCATTGTGCTAGAGACCCCTGCCTTAAAGTCTGATATGCGTTATTCCTCCCCCAGCTATTCCATAATCCATTTTGGGGCTGCAGAACTGCAGTGGTTGGTATGCAGGGGTTTTTTTTAGCAGGAACGCACAGGAATGTAGTTCCGGCTGGCTCGGTGTCAGGGGGCGTGGCCTAATACGTAAATGAATCCCTGCTGGGCTTTTTCATCAAAAAAAGCCCTATGTGAAACAACGGTGCCATCAGGGTGTGTGGCCTAGTATGCAAATGAGTTCCTGCTGGGCCTTTTCTACTCTGTTGGTATGTATCTTTAGACCCCCAGTGTTCTGACCTCATGCCCTGCTGGAAGACTGAATTCCTTCTGGTTTTGCAGATGATCAAGTCGGCCCACTGCACCACCACGATGCTGACGAAAAAGGCTGTGTGGCAGGTGAACTCCACGACTTTGCGCTGCTCGTAGGTCTAGGGAGAGGCAGAGGAGGGGAAAATCAATATCCTGAGAGGGGAGGACACCCCCTCCCAAAAATACCCCTGCCTCTCTGCCCCTCAGGCCCAATCCATGCTGTGCATGAGTTATGGTTGTAAATCTGAAGGCACTTCTCCAAGCTGCCACCTGGCTCGCCATGGAGAAGCGATATAAAGACAGAAAGGCCTTCTCCAAGCATTTTAACAGAACTATTAATTGCAGTGCCTAACAACATTTATGCCAGTTATGAGCTTGCATGAAACTCAGTTCGCTTCCTCAGATACAGCGGCGAGAGAGGAACGCTTTTACCTCATTCTAGAAGCAGAAAGTTACAGAAATGATATGAAAGCTTGTGCTGCGATAAATGTTGTTAATATAATATTTAATGTACCACTACAGCAGTCCAGAAGCCTTATTTTGCTACAAGCAGGGCTTTTTTTTTGTAGCAGGAACTCCTTTGCATATTAGGGCACACGCCTGATGTTGCCAATCCTCCAGGAGCTTAGAGGGCTCTTAGTACAGAGCCTAGTGTAAGCTCCAAGAGGATTGGCTACATCAGGGGGTGTGGCCTAATATGCAAAGGAGTTCCTGCTACAAAAAAAAAAGCCCCGGTTACAATAGACAACAAGGCTACCTGAATGATATTTCAGTATCTGTCAATTCCACTGAATAGCTAGTCTTATGCTGCTATGCAACTGGAACAGTCTGTGTGTGTGTGTGTGTATTCTTACCCACTGCTGCCCATAGGAATCCTCCAGGTCATTGACGGTTCGGTCGTCCCAGTTCAGCCGGATGCCGACCAGCACTGACGGAAGAAACCCGTTCTCGGCCAGGATCACAAAGTAGGAGAAGAAACCTCCCAGCGCCTGAATCATTCCTGCAAAACAAGGTTTGAATTAGGGGAGACCCATTTCTCTGTACCCTTCCAGGGCAACTGGGGTCACCAGTTCTGGATTGGGAATTCCTGGAGACTGAGGAGCGGCGTGCCAGAGGGAGGCAGCCTTCGGGGAAGGAGCTCAGCAGGAATCTGATGCCACAGAATCCACCTTCTGCAAGCTGAAGATCAGGTGTAATCGGGGCTTTTTTGTAGCAGGAGCTACTTTGCATATTAGGCCACACACCCCTGATGTAGCCAATCCTCCTGGAGCTTACAGTAGGCCCTGTACAAAGAGCCCTGTCAGCTCTTGGAGGATTAGCTACATCAGGGGTGTGTGGCCTAATATGCAAAGGAGCTCTTGCTACAAAAAAAGCCCTGGGTAGAAGAGCACCTTAAAGACCAGCAAGATTTTTAGGATTTAAGCTTTTGAGAGTTTTGACTCTCAGAATCTTATACCCTGAAAATCTTGGTCTCTAAGGGGCTACTGGACTGAATCTCTCTCTTTTACAGAGTAGGTTTCCTTCAAAGGAGAGAGAGGGCAGAAGACCAGGGCTGTTTTTGTAGCAGGAAGTCCTTTGCATATTAGGCCATGCCCCCCTGATGTAGCCAATCCTCCTGGAGCTTACAGGGCTCTTCGTACAGGGCCTACTGTAAGCTCCAGGAGGATTGGCTAAATCAAGAGTGTGCGGCCTAATATGCAAAGGAATTCTTGCTACAAAAAAACCCAAACACCTGGTTGTAACTCTGGGAAAACTCCAGCTGCCATCTGACTTTTCAATTTTTTATTAACTAATTAATCAAGATACAATATACCATACATCAAATCTTTACATACCCCAGAATACAGTTATCTTCAGAATAACAATACTTTCCCTTCTTTTTTATTTATATTAGAGATATTTGTTATATGTATTTGCATTTATTCTAAACCAAAAATAAAATACTGTCAAGTGGAGTTTAAGTTAATTAATATTTAAAAGTCAACCATGTCACCTTTTCATATTGCAGTTTTAACTTGGAGAGTGTTCCCAACTACATAGTCAAAATTAGTCGATTTAAGAAATTACAGGATGACTATTCAGTGGTATAGATATAAATCGAGTTAATTGTTCACAGTATTATCCTGTTCTGTAAACATTCGTAACCATAAAAAGGTAAAAGGTAGTCCCCTGTGCAAACACTGGTCATTTCTGACTCTGGGGTGATGTAGCATCACAATGTTTTCCCAGCAGACTTTTTTACGGGGTGGTTTGCCATTGCCTTCCCCAATCATCTACACTTGACCCCCAGCAAGTTGGGTACTCCTTTTACCAACCTCGGAAGGATGGAAGGCTGAGCCAACCTCGAGCTTCTGCCGGGATTGAACTCAGGTCGTGAGCAGAGCTTAGGACTGCAGTACTGCAGCTTTACCACTCTGTGCCATGGGGCTGCTATACTGACCATTTATTCGTAATGTTTGTAGAGGTATTTTTTTTTCTCCTGGAGGCTGGCAACCATAATTGCACTTGAATCTTCTGTGCTCTCTCTCTCTCTGCCAACCCTCCCACACCATACTTTGCCTTACAAGTAAAACTACAAAAGCTCCTAATTAAAAAAAAGAGCTCCTAAAGATGGTTGAGGCCCAGGGGTGGAATTCTAGCAGGAGCTCCTTTGCATATTAGGTCACACCCCCTGATGTAGCCAGTCCTCCAAGAGCTTTCAAAAAAGAGCCTTGTAAGCTCTTGGAGGATTGGCTACATCAGGGGGTGTGGCCTAATATGCAAAGGAGCTCCTGCTAGAATTCTACCACTGTTGAGGCCTATGGTTGAGCTGGTCTATAGTGGCCTCCCCTGCTCTGCCGTATTCTATTCCATCAAGCCTGACCTTCTCACCCACCCAGCTGCTCTCTCCTGTTCCATCCCTGGCTACGCATAACCTGAGTTCTTGGGACTTGTCAACAGTGCGGTGGACGCCATCCAGTGTTTTGGCAACGTTTTATTATAGTTTAAACCAGGGGTGGCCAAACTTGCTTTACATAAGAGCCACACAGAATAAATGTCAGATGTTTGAGAGTTGCAAGACATGCACGTCAGATACTTGAGAACCACAAAAGATGAACATCAGATGTTTGAGAGTCGGAAGGAAGGAAGGAAGGAAGGAAGGAAGGAAGGAAGGAAGGAAGGAAGGAAGGAAGGAAGGAAGGAAGGAAGGAGGGAGGGAGGGAGGGAGGGAGGAAGGAAGGAAGGAAGGAAGGAAGGAAGGAAGGAAGGAGGGAGGGAGGGAGGGAGGGAGGGAGGGAGGGAGGGAGGAAGGAAGGAAGGAAGGAAGGAAGGAAGGAAGGAAGGAAGGAAGGAAGGAAGGAGGGAAGGAGGGAAGGAGGGAGGGGGAGGGAGGGAGGGAGGGAGGAAGGAAGGAAGGAAGGAAGGAGGGAGGGGGAGGGAGGGAGGGAGGAAGGACGGAAGGAAGGAAGGAGGGAGGGAGGGAGGAGGGAGGGAGGGAGGAAGGAAGGAAGGAAGGAAGGAAGGAAGGAGGGAGGGAGGGAGGGAGGGAGGAAGGAAGGAAGGAAGGAGGGAGGGAGGGAGGGAGGAAGGAGGGAGGGAGGAAGGAAGGAAGGAAGGAAGGAGGGAGGGAGGAAGGAAGGGAGGGAGGGAGGGAGGGAGGAAGGAGGGAGGGAGGGAGGGAGGGAGGAAGGAGGGAGGGAGGGAGGAGGGAGGGAGGGAGGGAGGGAGGGAGGGAAGGAAGGAGGGAGGGAGGGAGGAGGGAGGGAGGGAGGGAGGAAGGAGGGAGGGAGGGAGGGAGGAAGGAAGGAAGGAGGGAGGGAGGGAGGGAGGAAGGAAGGAAGGAAGGAGGGAGGAAGGAAGGAGGGAAGGAAGGAAGGAAGGAAGGAAGGAAGGAAGGAAGGAAGGAAGGAAGGAAGGAAGGAAGGAAGGAAGGAAGGAAGGAAGGAAGAAAGATGCGGAAGAAGAGGTGAAAAGAAAGCAACTTTAAATGCATTTTACAAGCTGCTGGCTGGCTTGGCTCAGAAAAGTGATATCAAGAGAGAAATGCCTTTTCCAAGCTGGCAGGGTCTTCAAGAGCTACACAATATGTGTGAAAGAGCCACATGTGGCTCCCGAGCCACATTTTGGCCATGCCTGGTTTAAACTGATGGATTAATAAATTTCAGATTTGGAGGCTGCATTACATTTTAATCATGCCATATGTCGGAACCATGTTGGAACCCGCCCTGAGCCTGCAAGGACAGTGGGAAAAAAAGCCTGCCTGCCTACCAGTCACCTGTGTTATGATGCAGTCCTATACACAGGAGTCGTTTTGTAGAAAAAGAGGTGGTGGAGCTCATCCAGGGATTGTTATGCAGCTGCACCTACTATTCAGTGGACGTGGTAGGGAGGAGGAGAGGGAACCCTCAGAAAGATTCAGGAGCTGTGCTCCTATGAGCTCCCGCTGAATCCGAGGCCTGCCTATGCCTTAAATCCATTGGAGTCAATGGAGTTAGAAGGATACAGCTGATGTTGCTACTTCAATGCTCCCTCTAAGCTGTGGAGACTTGAGAGCAAAAATTCTACTTTGTGAGCTACAGGCATTAAAGCTGTGAGCTACTGCATAAATTGGTTTGCTCTGGGGCCACTTTTCCTGAGCGAAGACCAAAATGTGTGAGCCAGAGGCTAAAAAGTTGTGAGCTAGCTCACACGAACTCCGCTTAGAGGGAACACTGGTTGCCAGCAATGTTCCCTCTAATCTGTGGAGTCTTGTGAGCAAAAATCCTACTTTGCGAGCTCCTGGCATTCAAGTTGTGAGCTGCTGCATAAATTAGTGTGCTCTGGGGCCATTTTTCCTGAGCTAAGACCAAAATGTGTGAGCCAGAGGCTAAAAGAACTGTGAGCTAGCTCACACGAACTCAGCTTAGCGGGAACACTAAGACTTACCCGAGCCGAGTAAAGTGATACCATCACTTCACATGCCATAGAATCTTTATCCAAATTCCTAGAGTGTCCCCCGAATGATGCGCCTGGTGTGATGACATCACTTCTGGGCAATGTCATTGCACAAGGCAGATCAGGTGTGATGGACTCTTTGGGGCAGAGATCCCGCCCACCGGACAGGTCCATGCCAGCTATTTGGGGGCCTTAAAACCAGGGGAAATCTCCCCCCCCCCAGCTGGGAACCCTACCTGCTTATGGTGTAGAACCAGGAGTGGAATTCTAGCAGGAACTCCTTTGCATATTAAGCCACACCCCCTGATGTAACCAATCCTCCAAGAGCTTACAAGGCTCTTTTTTGTAAGCTCTTGGAGGATTGGCTACATCAGGGGTGTGTGGCCTAATATGCAAAGGAGCTCCTGCTAGAATTCCACCCCTGTGCAGAATCCTTGACCCATCTAGCTGAGGTCTTTGTAGAGCTGCCTAAATATTTATTTATTTATTTATTACTTTTCATTTATATCCCGCCCTCTCCGCCAGCGGACTCAGGGCGGCTTACAACATTATAAAACAATTAATCCAATAAAACATATAAAGCCATAATTTACATATCAACTTTAAAACCATTCTATAGCGCTATTTCAATCCAGTATAGGCGGTATTGACTTCTTAACTATGATCAGACCCACCGGTGTCCGGTGGCAGCCCTTTTTCAGTTAGACCACAAAAGCCTGTTTAAACAGTTTGGTCTTACAGGCCCTGCGGAACGCAGACAAATCCCGCAGGGCCCTTATAGCTTCTGGGAGGGTGTTCCCAGGCACATTTTTGTGTAATGCTGTTCTTACAGCTGTGGCTAATGCAATAAATTTTTATGTACTTTTTATCGTGTTCCAAAACCATAAAGATCAGAATGACATTCAGGGGTTTGCATTACTCTCTGGGATCTGGAAAGGTTAAAGGCGTGTTAAAATTTATTCCCGGTCAATATAACAAAGCTATGTCCATTAGTCAAGCAGCTAGATTCGAGTTCAGTGACACCTCAGAGACCAACAAAATTTTCAGAGTCTAAGAAGAAGAAGACTACAGATTTATACCCCATCCTTCTTTCTGAATCAGAGACTCAGAGTGGCTTACAATCTCCTATATCTTCTTCCCCCCAACAGACACCCTGTGAGGTGGGTGGGGCTGAGGGGGCTATCACAGCAGCTGCCCTTTCAAGGACAGCTCCTGCGATAGCTGTGACTGACCCAGGGCCATTCCAGCAGGTGCAAGTGGAGGAGTGGGGAATCAAATCCAGTTCTCCCAGATAAGAGTCCCCACACTTAACCACTCCACCAAACTGGCTAAGTTATTAAGACTCAAAGCTCTCTTGGTTTGTTGGTTTCTAAAGGGTTTCTGGACTTGGATTGAGCACTTCCACCACAGACCATCCCAAAACTATATCCATTCATATCTGCAGTTTCAATGAACCACTATGCGCAATATTTTGCAAGAGAGCCAGTTTGGTGTAGTGGTTAAGTGCACAGACTCTTATCTGGGAGAACCAGGTTTGATTCCCCACTCCTCCACTTACAGCTGCTGGAATGGCCTTGGGACAGTCATAGCTCTGGCAAAGGTTGTCCTTGAAAGGGCAGCTGCTATGAGAGCTCTCTCCGCCCCACCCACCTCACAGGGTGTCTGTTGGGGGTGCAGGAGGTAAAGGAGATTGTGACCGCTCTGAGTAGAATTGCCAGTCCCCAGGTGGGAAATAGACAAACATACAGGAAACTACAACAGATAGATTTTACAACCCCAAATGCGACAGAAGCAGTCTTAAAGACTACCAATTTTTTGCAAAACCAAATTCCATTAAATTCATAAATAAGTCAAAAGAGCATACTATACTTCTCGTACGTTACCACATTTTTCATATCATTACACAGTAAACGAAACCTGAAGAATCTTAACGTTACAGTCCCATAATTTAACATTCATCGCATCCTGCAGTCATCACTCCATGGTTTGCATATCCAGCCCAGCATACTTGGCAACCGGACGCTGGGCTGGGTGGCTACATCAGGGGGTGTGGCCTAATAGGCAAATGACTTCCTGCTGCACAAAAAGCCCTGTTGGTCCTGTTTCAAGAGTTGCCAAGCTATAGGTGGCCCCTGGAGATCTCCCAGAATTACAGCTGTTCTCCAGACACAAGAGACCAGTTCTCCTGGGGGGGGGGGGTAGGGTTGCCAATCCCCAGGTGGGGGCAGGGGATCCTCCGGTTTGGAGGCCCTCCCCCTGCTTCAGGGTCATCAGAAAGCAGGGGGAGGGGAGGGAAATGTCTGCTGGGAACTCCATTATTCCCTATGGAGATTTATTCCCATAGAAAATCATGGAGAATTGATCTGCGAGTATCTGGGGCTCTGGGGGGCTGTTTTTTGGGGTAGAGGCACCAAATTTTCAGTATAGCATCTAGTGCCTCTCCTCAAAATACCCCCAAGTTTCAAAAAGATTGGACCAGGGGGTCCAATTCTATGAGCCCCAAAAGAAGGTGCCCCTATCCATTATTTCCTATGGAAGAAAGAAATTGAAAAGGTGTGCCATCCCTTTAAATGTGATGGCCAGAACTCCCTTTGGAGTTCAATTATGCTTGTCACAGCCTTGATCTTGGCCCCACCCCTAATGTCTCCTGGCTCCACTCCCAAAGTCGCCTGGCTCCACCCCCAAAGTACCCAGATATTTCTTGAATTGGACTTGGCAACCCTATGGGGGGGGGGGGAAATGGCTGCTTGAGAGGGTGGCATTATACCCCACTGAAGTTCCTCTTCTCCCCAAACCCTGCCCTGGCCAGGACAAGGATGCTAGCCTCCAGGGGGGACCAGGGGATTCCCCGGAATTCCAGCTCATCTCCCGTGCCCCCAGTCTTGGATTAAGCCCTGTGGAGGCCCCTCGGCAGTCAAAATCTTGGAGGTCCCCTTGCAAATTATCTCAGAGTCGGAGCTCCTACCCCACCACCCACAGCCCCCACTGCATCCTGCAGGCACCTTCTCAAAAGCCCCTTTGACAAAGCTGCGGGGGAGAGGCAGAGAGAGGCAAACTTGGGGACAACGCCAGCAGCAGCTGCACCAGGCAAGTCAGGCAACGAGCGGCTCAGTTGCTGGCTGCGTGTGCAGGTTCCAAAGCTGCAAGCAGGGGGGAAACCATGGGGAAAAGCCGGCCGGGGGCCCCTAAAGGTGTGTGTGTGGGGGGGTCTATGGGCCAGTGCCTACTTGGCTTAGTTGTTAATCCAGTCCTGCTCATCTCCAGACTACAGAGATCAGTTGCCCTGGAGGAAAAGGATGCTTTGGAGGGGGGACTCTATGCCATCTTACCCTACTAAGGTCATCCCAAGCTCTACCCACAAATCTCCAGGAGTTCCCCAACCTGAAGCTGGCACCTTATTCCCACCCCCCATCAGCAGCTGGGGGACTTGACAACCCTGCCCAAGATCGACCCCCAAAATTTCCAAGAATTTCCCAATTTCGAGCTCATCAATAGACATTTGTGCTTCTTTAACGACTGTACACTGTGTTAACTACAAGTAACAAGATTTAAGGCTAAAGAAGCCCAGGCGTGTATTTTTAGATTGTTTCATATATTTCAATTTGGAACCGTGTATTTTTTTTCTATTCTTTGTATTTCTAAAAAAAAAAAAAAAATCCAATTTCATCTTGATATCGATGACATCTTTTAAAAAATAAAAATTAAACATCAGCCTGGAGCTGGCGACCCTATTCTGTCTTTCTGTCTTTCCCCCCAGTGTTTGTTTGGCCCACAGAATGCACTAAGCACCAGGCTTTCTAGAGAAGAAGGAGATACTGGATTTATACCCCACCCTTCACTCTGAACCTCAGAGTCTCAGAGTGGCTCACAATCTCCTTTACCTCCCCCCCCCCACAACAACAGACACCCTGTGAGGTTAAGTGGGGCTGAGAGAGCTCTGACAGAAGCTGCCCTTTCAAGGACAACTCCTGCAATAGCTATGGCTGACCCAAGGCCATTCCAGCAGCTGCAAGTGGAGGAGTGGGGAATCAAACCCAGTTCTCCCAGATAAGAGTCCGCACACTTAACCGCTACACCAAACTGCCTGAAAGTCAGATCTGAAACATTGGCCTGGCTTTCTGTACCTTTTCAGACTTCCCCCCTTCCTGTTCCCAGGGCACATGCTCTCCCCAGTTCCATGGCAAAGGCACACTGCCTCGCCCCCTCACCAATCTGTCCGTAGGCCATGCTGATCAGCCGCTCGTTCACCAGCTTGTCGGTTCTGGGGTTTCGTGGTTGACGCTTCATGATGTCACTCTCAGCAGCTTCGTAGGCCAAGGAGATGGCTGGCACCTGCAGGCAAAGGTGAGAGAAGAATTATAATAGGGGCCCCTAGCCTTTTTCAGCCTGTGGAATTCTGACACAGCTCGGTGGGCATAGACAAAAAAATGGCTGCCACAAAATGGCTGCCAATTATACCCCACTCTTCGCTAGGGATCTTGCAGCAGTTTACAAGCTCCTTCCCTTCCTCTCCCCACAACAGACACCCTGTGAGGTAGTTGGGGGCTGAGAGAGCGCTGACAGAAACTGCTCTTGAGAGAACAGTTCTAAGAGAACTGTGGCTGACACAAGGCCACCCAACTGGCTGCATGTGGAGGAGTGGGAAATCAAACCCGGTTCTCCAGATGAGAGTCCGCCACTCTTAACCACTACACCAAACGAGAACTAGATTCGAGTTCAGTAGCACCTTACAGACCTGAACAGTCCAAAACATTTCTATCATGTTGTTACTTTCAGAACCTGGGGACAGGACCAGCTCTGTGCACCTCTTAAAAACGTTCCAGCCCTATTGGACAGCTAACCTTTTGAATCTCCACAATGGCTGTCGGCGTGCTTCACTGAGAGTGTTGGATGCTCCGATGTGGCCATTTTGTCAAGCTGGCACCGAGAGGCATTTGGCTGCGGCCACCAGGCTCAGAGAGTAAAAAATACCTGAAGGCTGTGCTTCATATTCATACTGACCGCTTATTATAGGGATGCCAGCCCCTGGAATTACAGCTTATCTCCAGACTACAGAGATCAGTTCCCCTGGAGAAAACGCAGGCTTTGGAGAGGGGACTCTGTGGCATCTATCCCCAAATCTCCAGGAGTTTTCCAGCCTGGATTTGGTAACCCTACACTGCCATCCCCTGCTAGTGGGGGGGGGGGTGGGACCTGGCACCCTACCTACAGATGCCAACCAGTTTGACTGTCTTGTCTAGGGCTTTTTTTGCACAGGAACGCTGTTCTGGCTGGCTCAGCGTCAGGGGGTGTGGCCTAATATGCAAATGATTTCCCGCTGGGCTTTTTCTACCAAAAAAGCCCTGCGTGACACAATGGTGGCACTGGAAGAGTGGCTTAATATGCGAATGAGTTCTTCTGGGCTTTTTGTACCCAAAAGGCCCTGCATTCCCTCAAGAAAAAACTAACCTATGGAATTAGTTTTGAGCTTCAGCGAGAGTTTTCTATCCCCTCGTGCAGCTGTGTAGTGCCACAACAGACACATCTGGATCCCGGAAGCCCGTTTCAAATCAGATTCTTCCTCAAGAATGCACCTTGTAACAAAAACCCAATGCTCTTTTCAGTATTTCACGTGCCAAAAACTATTCATCGATTTCCCTAGCCATGTAGGCTACATATACGAAATGCTGCATACATACATGAAATAATTTGGGGTTGTGAAATGAGCAGAGGAATTTGTACGCTGATCTCCTTATCTGATGGACGTTCTGAATGCTTCAAACAAATTGTGATCCCTCATGAATCATGTTACATTGGAATCGGCCAACTGATTTGCACTTTTAATAAGATTTTACAGTGGGCCCCCCCTGCAATTCTTTGTACACTGTGAATCCTCAGGGCTTTTTTTTGAACAGGAACTCTGTTTCAGCTGGCTTGACATCAGAGGGTGTAACCAGTATTCCCTCAAAGCTCAGTTAGCGTGAGCTAGATTTTTAGCCTCCAGCTCATACATTTTTGTCTTAGCTCAGGAAGGAAGACCCCAGTGCGCACTAATTTATGCAAGAGCTCACAACTTTAATGCCAGTAGTTCACAAGCAGTGTTCCCTCTAAGCTGAGTTAGGGTGAGCTGGCTCACAGATTTTTAGCCTCCTGCTCACACATTTTTGCCTAAGCTCAGGAAAAATGCCCCCCCCCCCCCCAGAGCACAATAATTGATGCAGTAGCTCACAACTTTAATGGCATTAGCTCACAACATTAATGCCGGTAGCTCACAAAGTAGAATTTTTGCTCACAAGATTCTGCAGCTAAGAGGGAACATTGGGTGTGTGTGACCTAATATGCAAATGAGTTCCCTCTATCCAAACTTGGGCTTCTAAACTTTGGGAATATTTTATTTTAGATAAATGAGTTAGCTTTCAATCCCATTATGGGTCTAAGTCTTCTCCTTCTATGTTGCTTAAATAGGAACCTTTTTTGAAAAGGAATTTTGGTTCCTGCCCTCACACTTCAACGTTACCGCAAGATGAATATCTTTCATTAATAACCTCGCATTGATTGTTTCCATAAATGAAGCCTTGAATCTTATGTATTTATCTATACGTGTGTGTGTGTGTGTGTGTGTTGTATTTGAGTTTATTGTAATGTCCTCATTAATTTCCAGCATAGCATCCGGGGCCTCTCTCCAAAATACCCTCCAAATTTCAAAAAGATTGGCCCAGGGGGTTCGATTCTATGAGCCCCCCAAAGAAGGTGCCCCTGTCCTTCATTATTTCCAATGGAGAGAAGGCATTTAAAAGGTCCCTTGAAATGTGATGGCCTAAACTCCCTTTGGAGTTCAATTATGCTTGTCACACAATTGCTCCTGGCTCCACCCCCAATGGCTTCTGACTCCACCCCCAAAGTCCCCAGATATTTCTTGAATTGGACCTGGCAGCCCTTCCAAGAACAAGTTTTACCCAGGCCTCATTTTGGGCAGGAGCTCACAGGAGCAGAGCTCCAGAACCACTACATAATGGTCGTGCTCTTTCTTTCTTACCACCCTCTCCCCCAATACTTGTTTCTGGGCTCCATTCTTCAACCCCTCCCCCCTGTGAGAATTTTGCTGATCTCTACGATTGGACCATTTTTTTAATATTTTCCCCCACAAAAACTGGGAGAACAACCAAAACACATAAAGCAGACAGATGGAAATCTTCATCCCGCCGCTGTGGCCACATAGAAGAAAGTCATTTTTTAAAGTTTGATGGCAGTAAGGTTTTATATGCCAGGGCTTTTTGTTGTTGCAGGAACTCTTTTGCATATTAGCCCACACCCCCTGTTGTAGCCAATCCTCCAAGAGCTTACGGGGCTGTTAGTACAGGGCCTACTGTAAACTCCAGGAGGATTGGCTACATCAGGGGTGTATAGCCTAATATGCAAAAGAGTTCCTGCAACAACAAAAAAGCCCTGTAATATAAAACCTTACTCCCACCATACTTTTAAAAAGGCGTTCCTGCTACAAAAAAAAAGCCCTGAATTCAAGAAGCATTTTTAAGGTAGATGCTGAGCTGATATTATTTAATACACTTTCCGATGATGTCAGGGGTGTGTGGAATATGCAAATGAGTTGTGCTAATGAGCTCTGGTGCCTCTTTTTCAACTGAATGATCCCTAGTTTTACCACATCGGTTTGTGCAGAACTGGCTTCGAGGCCACAATAATCCAAGGCCTCACTGCCATGAGCTGCAACGCAGAAGCCAGGGGGCATACCATTTTGGAAACATTTGGGCAGAGGAGTTGGACACACAGAGGCCCGGAGGGGGAGGAGGAAATAGGCTTGCCAATCCCCAGGTCCCAGTGGGGGTTCCCCCACTTTCCCAGGCTCCTTCCCGCTCCCAGTCACCTGGCCGGCAGAGGGAAGCCCCGCCCCCAGAGGACCATGTGCCTTTCCACCTCTGGAGGCTTCAGACTCTACTGGACAGGCTTCCTCTTGGGATGGTGCGTCTGCGTCTTTAACACTGAAGGGGGGCGGGGGAGCAGGCAGAATAACATGGCTGTGAAAGCAGCCCAGACCCTCCGTTGGTTGCACAATCTTTGCAGAGGTCGTTTGCAGCCCAGACCCTTCGTTGGTCGCAGAAGCTTTTCAGAGGTCGGTTGCTCTGTGTTACTTTGAAGAAGTTGGAAGTTCAGCGACTCGTGAGTAGAGATGCCAATCCCCAGGTGGGAGCAGGCCCTCCCCTGCTTCAGAGTCGTCAGAAAGGGGGGAGGAGGGAAATGTCTGCTGGGCACTTCATTATTCCCTATGGAGATCGATTCCCATAGGGAATAATGGCGAATTGATCTGGGGGTATCTGGGGCTCTGGAGGGGCTGTTTTTTTAGGTAGAGGCACCAATTTTTCAGCATAGCGTCTAATGAATCTCCTCAAAATGCTCCAAGTTTCAAAAAGATTGGACCAGGGGGTCCAATTCTGTGAGCCCCAAAAGAAGGTGCCCCTATCCATTATATCTAATGGAGGGAAGGCATTTAAAAGGTGCTGCGGTCCCTTTAAATGTGATGGCCAGAACTCCCTCTGGAGTTCAGTTGTGCTTGTCACAACTTTGCTTATGGCCCCACCCCCAATGTTTCCTGGCTCCACCCCCAAAGTCTCCTGGATCCACCCCCAAAATCCCCAGATATTTCTTGATTTGGACTTGACAACCCTAGGAGGAGATGACTCACCATATCGGTTCCCAAATCGATGCAGAGGATAGTAATGGTCCCCAGGGGGAGGGGGATGTTCGCCATGATGAACAGCAAGAAAGGGGTGATCTCCGGGATGTTGCTGGTCAGGGTGTAAGCGATGGATTTCTTCAGGTTGTCAAAGATCAGTCGCCCTGGCGGGAGGGAGACACGTGGGTATAAAGGGGAGAGACGGGGGGCACGACTGGGGGGGCGGGGAAAGCAGGAGTCCCAAAAGTCAGAGCCAGGCAGATCTCTGCATCCCCTGGCTTGGTTTCGGGGCTTGGTTTTAGTAGCAGGAACTCCTTTGCATATTAGGCCACACTCCTCTGATGTAGCCAATCCTCCTGGAGCTTACAGGGCTCTTCGTACAGGGCCTATTGTAAGCTCTTGGAAGACTGGCTACATCAGGGGTATATGGCCTAATAGGCAAAGGAGTTTCTGCTCCCAAAAAAGCCCTGGTTTCGGGAGCCCGCCCCCGCCCCTCTCTACGCTGGGCTCTGCACCCCCATCTTACCTCTCCCACCTGCCCCCTCATGAACACAGGAAGCTGTCAGATACTGAATCAGACCATTGGGCCATTGGGGTTGGTATTGTCTACTCAGACTGGCAGCAGCTCTCCCAAGTCTTGGGTGGAGGTCTTTTGTATCACCTGTTTCTTTAATTGGAGATGCCAGGGATCGCACCCGGAACCTTCTGCATGCCAAGCAGATGTCCTACCTCTCACAGGCCCTCTTTGTACCCTATTTTTGAGGGGACATAGGGTAAATATCTGAATACCAGCTGCCCCCTCACATACAGAACACGCAGAGCAGTTTGCGTAGCCAGGACAAAAATTCAGTGGATTTTTCAATGGAACATACGCTGAATTGTCAAAGAACTTTATAAAAAGGGATTCTAGCGATGGTTAAAGCTGCTAAGAAGAGGTTGTTAAGTGGGTATATCTATACAGCAGTCTGAAAATGAATTTGTAGCAATTCCCTGGCTATCCAGGGAAAGCTAGGAATTTGAAGGGGTGGTGCAATCTCTAAGAGAGATTTTGTCTGTAGGATTGCCATCCTCCAGGTGGGGCCTGGAGATCTCCTTTTCCAGCTGGCAGAGATCAGCTCCCCTGGAGAAAATGGCTGTTCTGAAGGGTGAACTCTATGGCAGGGGTGGCCAACAGTAGCTCTCCAGATGTTTTTTGCCTACAACTCCCATCAGCCCCAGCCAGTATGGCCAATGGCTGGGGCTGATGGGAGTTGTAGGCAAAAAAACATCTGGAGAACAACCGTTGGCCACCCCTGCTCTATGGCATTGGACCCTGCTGAGGCCCCCCCGCTCCCCAAACCCCACCCTCTCCTGGATCCATCCCCACAGTCTCCAGGTATTTTCCAACACAGACCTGGCAACCCTATTTCTTAGCATAGTCAGCAAGCTACATCTCCCACGATCCTTTGGGAAAAGCCACAGCTGTATAATTGCTTCAATACAGGTGTATGCTTGTAGCGTGGATATGCCCAGGGCTTTTTTTGAGCAGGAACACAGCTCCAGCTGGCTTGGCGTCAGAGGGGTGTGGCCTAATATGCAAATGAGTGAGTTCCTGCTGGGCTTTTTTTTTTTTTTTACCAAAAAGCCCCTGGGCAAGCCCATAGAATCTTGTTTTGTGGAGATTTCCAAAAGAGGGAGGAATTATTGCTATAAAAAGAATATCCCCAATTATGGGAGAGGCTTAAAAGCTGGGGTGGAATTCTAGCAGGAGCTCCTTTGCATATTAGGCCACACACCCCTGATGTAGCCAGTCTCCAAAGAGGTTACAGGGCTCTTTTTTGTAAGCTCTCGGAGGATTGGCTACATCAGGGGTGTGTGGCCTAATATGCAAAGGAGCTCCTGCTAGAACTCCAGCCCTGCTTAAAAGTGATTGCCTCAAGGTCATTTTCAGCGTTATGGTTGTACAGTCTTCCCCTCAGAAGCAAGATTTTGACTCCTCTCTGTCTATTTCCTTGGATAGATGCACCTGGCTGTGGATGGCCCAGGCTAGCCCAGTCTCATCAGATCTCAGAAACTAAACAGAGTCAACCATGGTTAGTACTTGGATGGGAGACCACCAAGTCCAGGGTTGCTATGCAGAAGCAGCCAATGGCAAACCACCTCTGAACATCTCTGCCTTGACCTAGATGGCCTAGGTTAGCCAATCTTGTCAGATCTTGGAAGCTAAGTAGGGTCAGCCCTTGTTCGTACCCAGATAGAGACCACCATCACACACAAGCAAGCAATGACAAACCGCCACTGTTTGGCTCTTGCCTTAAGAACATCGGAAGAGCCCTGCTGGATCAGACCAGCGGTCCATCTAGTCCAGCATCCTGTCTCACACAGTGGCCAGCCAGTTCCTCTGGAGGATGAACAATAGAGCATAAAGGTTGAGGCCTTCATAAGAACGTAAGAAGAGCCCTGCTGGATCAGACCAGCGGTCCATCTAGTCCAGCATCCTGTCTCACACAGTGTTCAGCCCAGTTCCTCTGGAGGACCAACAACAGAGTATAGAGGCTGAGGCCTTCATAAGAACCTAAGAAGAGCCCTGCTAGGTCATACCAGTGGTCCATCTAGTCCAGCATCCTGACTCACACAGCGGCCAGCCCGTTCCTCTGGAGGACCAACAACAGAGCATAGAGGCTGAGGCCTTCAAAAGAACCTAAGAAGAGCCCTGCTGGGTCATACCAGTGGTCATGGACATATGGACATATGAAGCTGCCTTATACTGAATCAGACCTTGGTCCATTAAAGTCAGTATTGTCTACTCAGACTGGCAGTGGCTCTCCAGGGTCTCAAGCTGAGGTTTTTCACACCTATTTGCCTGGACCCTTTTTTGGAGATGCCAGGGATTGAACCTGGGACCTTCTGCTTACGAAGCAGATGCTCTACCACTGAGCCACCATCCCTGTCCCTGGTCCATCTAGTCCAGCATCCTGTCTCACACAGTGGCCAGCCAGTTCCTCTGGAGGACCAACAACAGAGCATAGAGGTTGAGGCCATAAGAACCTAAGAAGAGCCCTGCTGGATCATACCAGTGGTCCATCTAGTCCATCATCCTGACTCACACAGTGGTCAACCAGTTCTTCTGCAGGGCCAACCACAGGGCATGGAGGCTGAGGCCTTCAGAAGAGCTTCAGAAGAGTCCTGCTGGGTCAGATCAGTGGTCCATCTAGACCAGCATCCTGTCTCACACAGTGGTCAACCAGTTTCTCTGGAGGGCCAACAACAGGACAGAGAGGCCTTTCCCCCTCATAAGAATGCTGGTCTAGATGGACCTTTCTGATGGCCCCCCTCCTCCTCCCCACCTACCTACCTTGACCATTGAATAGGAAGTGCACCTGCATAACAATCCCTGGATTAGGAGAGCGGGCAGCCAGCCAACCCCCAAGGGCTTTGCCACACTCACAGTGCCCTCATTAACCCCCTGGAGAAGCCCGCATCACCCTTTCTCCACTTCTTATGTGATTTTGGGCAGCAGGTGACTTGCTGGCCTTTTGACTATGGGAGGGGGGCCGTCCAAGGAGAGCCCTAGGTGAGTTGGGCCTGCTTGGGCTGGCTGGATCTCTAGCTAGCCCAAGCAGGCCTCACTCACCCGAGGCTCTCCTTTCTTGCATTGGGTTGCTTTGGGATGGGGGTGGGCAGCATATGCTAATGATGATAGCTAATGTGCTCCACCACCCTATTTTTCTACAAAACGACCCCTGCTTAGCACCCCAGACTTTGACCCGTCCCTGCCCTGGAGCCACCCTTCTGTCTCTTACCCTCCTCCACTCCAGTGACGATGGACGCAAAGTTATCATCCAAGAGGATCATGTCAGCTGCCTGCTTGGAAACATCAGAGCCGGCAATACCCATGGCCACACCCCAATGTCTGCTTTCTTCAGGGCCGGGGAGTCATTCACTTCCATCCCCTGTGACGGCCACGATCGCACCCTGAGTGGGGAAAGAAGAAACATACACCAAAAATTTAGGGCTGCCAATCCCCAGCTGGGGGCAGGAGAAAAGTGTAGGAAAAGAAAATGGCCACTGGGCACTCCATTATGCCCTATGGAGGCTATGGTGGCTAAAACTTGCTTAATGTAAAGAGTCGCATAGAATAAAGGTCAGATGTTTGAAAGCCGAAAGACACAAACGTCAGATGTTTGAGAGCCGGAGGGAAGGGAGGAGGAAGGAAGGAAGGGGAAGGGAAGAGAAGGAAGGAAGGAAGGAGTAGGAAGGAAGGAAGGAAGGAGAGGAAGGAAGGAAGGAAGGAAGGAAGGAAGGAAGAAGGAAGGAAGGAAGGAAGGAAGGAAGGAAGTTTAAGTTTAAATGCATTCTCCAAGCCACCGGCTGGCTTGGCTTAGGGAAGTGATTTCAGAGAAAAAAAGCCTTCTCCAAGCTGGCCAATGGGCTGGTGGGAGCTTTGAGAGCCACACAATATGTGTGAAAAAGCCACATGTGGCTCCTGAGCCATAATTTGGCCACCCCTGCCAAAGGGTATAATGGAGAATCAATCCATGGGTATCTGTTGCTATGGGGGGCCCGTGTTTTTGAGGTAGAGGCACCAAATTTTCAACATAGCTGAAATCCCCAAGTTTCAAAAAGACTGGACCGGGGGGTCCAATTCTATGAAGGTGCCCCCATCCTCCATTATTTCCATCGAGCAGAAGGCATTTAAAAGGAAAGTGGTCCCTTTAAATGTGATGGCCAACGCACCCACAACTCACTTCGGAGTTCAATCGCACTTCTTCCTCCCCTCTCCCAGAACCTCCAGGTAAGTCCCCTGCTAATTTGTCAGCCTCTCCAGGCAACCCTAGCCACCGTTCAAGTTCTCTTCTCCCACACCTGACCTGGGTAGCCCAGGCAAAGCCTGATCTGGTCATATTTCAGAAGCTAAGAGAGCTCAACTTTGGCAAGTACTTGGATAGGAGGACCCCCTTGGAATACCAGCAATCAGGAGGACAGGGGCAGGCTTCATTCAGCCACCTCTCTGAATACCCTCCAGGCCCCCAGTAAGGGTCAGTCACCAGAGGTCGCCATGACTTCCAGGTTCTTCTCTGGCAAGCCATGGCATGGGAAACTTCCTTGGAATACTAGCAGTCGGGAGGGCAAAGGCAGGTTTCATTCAGCCACCTCTCTGAATATCCTCCAGGCCCTCAGAAGGGGTCAGTCACCAGAGGTTGCCATGACTTCCAGATACGCACACATGTGCATGATGCAGGTATAAATACAACCCCCCCCCCCAAAAAAAAATAACATGCTTTCTCCTCCCACAGAAATGAATCCAGGATAGATGACCCTGAGAGTCCTGCAGTTTGGGCATGTGTAATTTTAACAGGGGTTGCCCAATAGGGGGAGACGTGGGCTGGAGGCAAGGCTTTTTTTGCAGCAGGAACTCCTTTGCATATTAGGCCACACCTTCCCTGATGTCGCCAATCCTCCTGGAGCTTACAATAGGCCCTGTATTAAGAGCCCTGCAAGCTGTTGGAGGATTGGCTACATCAGGGGGGGGCGGGGTTGGCCTAATATGCAAGGAGTTCCTGCTACCCAAAAAAAAAAAGCCCTGGCTAGAGGTGTGGGTCTTGGAACCAGTTGCGGAGGGACGGAAGTGTGTGCGTGGCGGGGTTCCCTTCCTTACCCTGCCGCTGGCAGCCCCTCCACAATGATCAGTTTTTGCTGGGGGGAGGTGCGGGCGAAGACGATCTCTGTGGTGGTTCTGCAGGATCTCGTCTATCTGTTCCGCGGGTCATGTCCTTCAGATCCGTGCCGTGGATCACACCAGGCTTTGCATCCCTGGGTGGGAGAAAGATGGTGAGAAATGCCACTCCCGTGCCCAGGCATGAGGCCTGGCCCTGCCAAGAGGAATCCCGAGTGATTGCCTGGGATGGCTGTTTGGTAAGGGCAGCGCTTTGGCTGTTTCTTCCCCATTGCCAGCTTGGTACTCCAAGAACAACAGTGGGTGAAGGCAGGAGAAGAGACCCCTGTCCTGATCCGCAGAGGAAACATGGAGTTCAAGGTACGGCTGTCAACCTCCAGATTAGGGTTGCCAAGTCCAATTCAAGAAATATCTGGGGACTTTGGGGGTGGGGCCAGGAGACTTTGGGGGTGGAGCCAGGAGACATTAGGGGCAGAGCCAAGATCAAGGCTGTGACAAGCATAATTGAACTCCAAGGGAGTTCTGGCCATCACATTTAAAGGGACTGCACATCTTTTTAAATGCCTTCCTTCCATAGGAAATAATAAAGGATAGGGGCACCTTCTTTTGGGGCTCATAGAATTAGACCCCCTGGTCCAATCTTTTTGAAACTTGGAAGGTATTTTGGGGAGAGGCACTAGATGGTATACTGAAAATTTGGTGCCTCTACCTCAGTATTTTGGGGAGAGGCACTAGATGGTATACTGAAAATTTGGTGCCTCTACCTCAAAAAACAGCCCCCCCAGAGCCCCCGATACTCGTGGATCAATTCCCCATCATTCCCTATGGGAATCGTTCATGGAGGTGCATGATGGCTGTGGGGGTGGGGCTTCTCCCACCGGCCAGCTGGCTGGGGGAGGGGGGAAGCCTGTAAAACCGGGGGATCCCCCTCTGAGACCTGGGGATTGGGAAGCCTACTCCAGATGGTACCTGGAGATCTCCTGTTTTATGACTGATCCCCTGGCAACAGAGATCAGTTCCCCTGGAGAAAATGGCTGCTTTGAAGGGTAGAGTCTATGGCATCGAACCCTGCTGAGGCCCCTCCCCTCCCCAAGCCCCTTCCTCTCCAAGCTCCACCCCCAAATCTCCAGGTATTTCCCTACCAAGGGCTGGTAACCTATACTCCCTCTAAGCTGTGGAGTCTTGTGAACAAAAATTCTACTTCATGAGCTACTGGCAGTAAACTTGTGAGCTGCTGCATAAATTAGCTTGCTCCAGGGCCATTCTTTCTGAGCAAAGACAAAAATGTGTGAGCTGGAGGCTAAAAAACTGTGAGCTAGCTCACACTAACGCAGCTTAGAGGGAACCCTAACAGGAAGGAAATATTCAGCATTGCTGAAACATGGAGGCTATAAATCACCATCCCATGTCAGAATTCCAGAGGTGCCTGTGTACTCAGGGACACTTGCTCTATGGCATGCCATCTCCTCCCCCAAAGCCTGCCAACTGAACCCCCCCCCCCCAAATCTTCCAGAATTCCCCAACCCAGAATTCTTTGCTTCCCCTCTCTACAACCCCACCTTTGGCTCCTCCCTCCCCCCTTTCTCCCACCTGCTTTAAGAACATAAGAGAAGCCATGTTGGATCAGGACAGTGGCCCATCCAGTCCAACACTCTGTGTCACACAGTGGCCAAAAAAAACAAGTGCCGTCAGGAGGTCCACCAGTAGGACCAGGACACTAGAAGCCCACCCCCACTGTGCCCCCCCCAAAGCACCAAGAATACAGAGCATCACTGCCCTGGACAGAGAGCTCCAAAAATACACTGTGGCTAATGGCCACTGATGGACCTCTGCTCCATATGCTTATCCAATCCCCCCTTGAAGCTGTCTATGCTTGTAGCTGCCACCACCTCCTATGATAAAGGGAGAGAAGTATTTCTTTCTCTACCTTCTCTATCCCATGCATAATTTTATAGACCTCTATCATGTCAGTCGGCGTTTCTCCAAGCAAAAGAGCCCCAAGCGTTTTAACCTTTCTTCATAGGGAAAGTGTTCCAACCCTTTAATCATTCTAGCTGCCCTTTCCTGTACTTTTTCCAATGCTATAATATCTTTTTTGAGGTCCAGTGACCAGAATTGTGCACACCTGGGGTTGACCTGACTGACAGGGATGTTCAGGCGGGCGGCAATGTCTTCCACCGTCTCGTTGCCCTCTGAGATGATGCCCACACCTTTGGCAATGGCCTTGGCTGTGATTGGGTGGTCGCCGGTTACCATGATCACCTGGTGGAGGAGAAGGGCAGGGGACCAAAGGAGAACCAGTGAGGAGAAAGGAAGCCAGGATGACCCATCCACCAAACCAGCCTGGGCTCCCTTTCAAGAGCTAAAAAGTTCAGGAGGAAGTCCAAGGGGCCCAAAAGACAAACATTTCCTTAGGAAAAAGCAAGGATCAAGTTGCACCTTTTAAGACCAACAAAGTTTTATTCAGAATGTAAGCTTTCGTGTGCTAGAAGCACGCTTCATCAGACAATAGGATGGAATGGCAAGCAGTCCTAAATATGAAAGTGAGCAGAGAGTTAGCGTGCGAAGTCATGGAAATGTTTTTTAGCAGATTAAAAGAGAAGCATTTTCTTTGTTGGTCATAAAGGTGCAACTTGACTCTGGCTTTGTTCTACTGCTTCAGACCAACACGGTTGCCCACCTGGATCTATTTCCTTAGGAAGACATAACACTCCTTTTTGCTTATCGACACACCCCTAACTGCAGCTTTCTTTCTACAGCTATAAACCAGTGCACGCCTCCTACGACTTAAAATTCTGCAAGAGTCAAGTTGTTTAGAGTGGTGTCATTTTCCAGCTGCCCCCTGGACAATCCTGCAGTTTGAAGCAGGAATTCCAAACTGACACAAGCTGATATTTATTCAAGAATTCCCTAGGGCATCGGGGGCCAATTTTTTCCCCCAGGGAAGTACCTTTGACTCAGACCAGCTGTCCGGATGTGTGAATTCTAATGAGAGAGAAAACAGTTGGTGTGTGTCTATCACAATGACTATCCTGAAAAAAGCCCCCAAAGTGTCACAGCTTCTTAGCTGGCATTGGCTGAGCTACTCTGATGTCACAGAGGGCTTGGCCAAACAGCTGCCACGGAGCAAAGGAATTCTTGCATTCAGTTCTGAAAGACCATGGGCAACTCTGGGATTCACTGAAGAGCACTAGAATAAACAAATGCTACAGATTTCTGAATTTGGACATGTTTACCACATGAAGGATTCTCCTTTCACAGAAACAGCTGCAAGCTTGGCACCAAGAAAGCGATCTCTAAGCACCCCACCAGCACCACCATGCCCTGTGGTAGATACATCTCAGCCCTGGGCAAAGTGCATCTCTATAAAAAAGCCGACTGGCTTCATTCAGGGTAGGGGCCACCAGATTTCAGCACCGGCTCTTTTGCTTCCAGACATGCTCAGCCTCCCTACCTTGATGCCAGCGCTTCGGCATTTCCCGACAGCATCAGGTACAGCTGCTCGGGGTGGGTCGATCATGGACATGAGCCCCACAAAGCAGAGGTTTTCGGTGGTGAAGTTGACATCGTCACAGTCAAAGGCGAATCCCTTGGGGTACTGCTCCTCTGGTAAGTAGTAAAGGCAGAAACCTGGGTGGGGAGAAGATGGAAGTCTTGGGGGGCCCTTCAAAACTGGAAGGGCCGGGAGCTAATCCGGGGATTCCGCTTGCCTCTTTAAGAACTTGGAACCATCCCCACCCTCCACCCCCACATTGGGTGCAAAAAGACAGGCAAATTCTCTTTGAAAACCTAGCACCTGAGTTGCTGCAAAAGCCAGTTTGTTGTAGTGGTTAAGTGCGCCGACTCTTATCTGGGAGAACCGGGTTTGATTCCCCACTCCTCCACTTGCAGCTGCTGGAATGGCCTTGGGTCAGCCATAGCTCTGGCAGAGGTTGTCCTTGAAAGGGCAGACTCTTATCTGGAGAACCAGGTTTGATTCCACACTCCTCCACTTGCAGCTGCTGGAATGGCCTTGGGTCAGCCATAGCTCTCGCAGAGCTGTCCATGAAAGGGCAGCTTCTGGGAGACTCTCTCAGCCCCATCTACCTCAGATGGGTGTCTTTTGTGGAGGCAGGAAAAGGAGATTGTGAGCCGCTCCAAGACTCTGAGATTCAGAGTGGAGGGCGGGTATAAATCCCTCTTGGCAAATACTTGGATGGGAGACTTCCTTGGAATACCAGCAGTCAGGGGACAGGGGCATGCTTTATTCAGCCATCTCTCTGAATATCCTCCAGACCCCCAGCAGAAATTGCCATGACTTTGAGGTGCACACACACACACACAAATACAAAAAAAAAAATGCTTTCCCCAGTCCCCCTCCCTGCCTTTCACTGCATTCCAGCGTTTGTTCCAGCGTTTAACAAACACACAGCTTGCACAACCTTGCCTGATGAATTGCATTAGTGCCTACATTGCCATCTGTTTTATCTTCGATTGCTAGTACATTAAATTGTTTTAATAATGAATTATTGTACTGTTTTTATCTTCTCGTTACCTGCCCTGAGCCTCGCAGTGCAGGGGTGGGTGAGCTACAAATCTAATGAAATACATAAATGAATAAATAACACCATCATGCACCCCTGCCTATGGGTACCACCAGGGGTGGGATTCTAGCAGGAGCTCCTTTGCCTATTTGGCCACACACCCCTGATGTAGCCAATCCTCCAAGAGCTTACAAGGCTCTTTTTGTAAGCTCTTGGAGGATTGGCTACATCAGGGGTGTGTGGCCTAATATGCAAATGAGCTCCTGCTAGAATCCCACCCCTGGGTACCACACTCTCTTCAGGCCCTCTCCAGCATCCCCCTCTGCCCCCTCTCTCCAGGTATCACCCTACCCAGCACCCGCTCGCCGAGTCCTCCTAGCTCCAGGTAGGCGTTTTGGAACGCTTCTTTCATCTCCTCATCCAGCGGCTGCTCTTTGCCCTGGAGGATGATGTGCTGCATCGTCCAAGATGCGCTCAGGGGCCCCCTTCATTACCAACAGGTAGCGGTTATCATTGGGGCCTCCGTCTCATGAAAGGAGAGCTGCGGGAAGGAAAGAAGACTCTCTGAATTCAATCAGGACTTCCACATCCACAGACAGTGCATGGCACTCCAGCAGGTACCCCCTCGCCACGCTCCATCGCACCCCCCCTCCATTGCACTGCCCCCACCGTGCTCTGTTGCGCTTCCCCCTGCCACCCACCCCCTCCTTCCCTTCCCATCACCTCCTCCCCTCCAAAGGGAGGGGAGAACCAAGCCTTCTCCAGAGTGTCCTTCAGAAGCGTGCGCGTCACGGCTGGCAGGGAGCAAGTGCGGCACACTGTGGGGGTGGGGGAGGCAAAGGGGTGGGTGATGTCAACCCCGATCATGTCACCCCTCAGTCGACACTTCTCCAAGCTAAACAGCCCCAAGTGTTTTAACCATTCTTCATAGGGAAGGCGTACCAAGCCTTTAATCATTCTAGTTGCCCTTTTTCCAAAGCTATAATATCAGGGAAAGGGCTATGCTAAAGCACTCTCCCGTAAGTACTACATTTTCTGCATGCAGTGTGACAAGACAGGTAGTCTTTGTCCTTGCTCTCTAATAATGATCCAAAGAGGAGAGGTGTGTGACTCCAAGGGAAGTGATTTCTGTCATCTGGAGGTTAAGTAAGCAACCAAAGTGGAACACAGATAAGGGTGGCAGAGATACAAAGCAACGCTACCATGTATAAATTAGTCTCAATGGTGCTTCTGAAAGCTAACACAAATAAAGTTACTCTAACACAAAAATATAACTGGCCTTATCAAAATACATGTATAGCAAACGGAACATCAGCAGGAGAAGAGCCAAACACCTAATGATGTATATATATATTTTTACAAGGTCCACAGAGGCAATTTCCTTTTTCTTAAGACAATTTCACAGAAGGTTCAGGTTTAGTCTCCTGTGAAGCAAACAGAATGAAGGACCAACCCCTTGGCGTTCTAACTTAAGAACGCCAAGGGGAACAGGTGAACAGTCAGCTAGCGGTCAATGTAGATTCTTAGACAAGCAGAAAATTTCTGTTTTTACTGCATAAGAGCTAAACGAGGTATCTGGAAATTCAGAACCTGTTTTAGCTTTCCAGGCTTTCTCTAAGCTCCAGTCATGACAAGGCACTTCTCACTAAGCCTTTTCTTCTGAGTGACGTCATCACGCCAGCGATGTCAGGAGAGGATCCCCCTTCCGCCCCAATGTGGGCCGATAGGTTGGGAACCTCCAGAGTGAGAGATCCCCCACCCAACCCAGGACCTTGGCAGCCCTAAGTCAGGGCAAAAAAAAAAAATCTGTTTACAGTGTGTGTTTCTGGAAGACTTCATACGTTATTTGTACTACATCTCAGCAAACAGCGAAGATGACTTCCGTCAGTTTTACATTTCACTGCAAACTGGAATTCAGCATCAGAGGAAAGATTTTAATTTTTTTTAAAAGAAAGGAATCTGTATTTGTCAGACACAAGTTTCAGGGCTGGAACTATGCCAATTCTCTACAGATAGCCGGATTCTGTTACTGACTCAGAATCACATCGGTTAGGCTGTGCATGATTTGGACTGCGTGAGGTAATCAAGGGCTCAGCCTGAGGGAAAACGTGCTTCCAGAAATATCCCCTCAAGAGTCAGATGGGTGGTAGTAATTTATAAAAAAAGACACCCTGAGTCTCCGACATGCTTCATTGCTGTACCCATGAAAACATGAGCTACATTTTTACCTGTCATTAAAATGGGGTCTGGCCACCAGAGGACAGAGTTGCCCATGGAGCCAGCCCAGCAGACAGCTAACCAGTTGTGTCCAGTCTAAATTATAAAAATACACCAACTAGTTGCCTTCCTTTCCTTTCCTTCCCTCCCTCCCTCCCTTCAGCGAGATCTTTTACAATTACGAAAGCATGTGGAAAGATGTCTCTCAGAAAGTGGTGTGGAATGCCATCTATGTCTGAGGTACACTGAACTCTCTGTCTGAGGCAGTGATGCTCTGTATTTTTGGTGTTTGGGGGGGCACAGTGGAAGGGCTTCTAGTGTCCTGCCCCCACTGATGGACCTCCTGATGGCACCTGGTGTCATGGCTACTGTGTGACAGAGAGTATTGGACCGGATGGGCCATTGGCCTGATCCAACATGGCTTCTCTTCGGTTCTTATGAACTCCTCCCGTTTTTCTTTTCTATCGCTTGAGGAAATCATTGATCGAAGAGCTTCGGTTTTAATCAGACATTTTAAAAATTTGGGTATCGTGAGAGTATAGTCTCCATGGGACTAGGAAATCCCAACTGAAACGAAACACTGCCGACATCACAGCAACATTGACTGAGGGGAAGAGACGATGTGCAGCACCCTGCGGAGCAGAAACACTTTTAGCTTGCAGACACAGCCTCCTCTTGCCCCCTTTCTGGCATTGTCCATCAAGGCCGATCATTCCAGACTGCTGCCCGTCAGGAATCCTGTCTAATCCTCCCCAGCTGTCGTCGACAGGGACGGGATTAAGGTTGACAGGCCTGAGAATCCGGGAACAGGGAACTGTATTGGGATCACGCTGTCCTCGCCATGGGAACGGCAGAGCCATACCAGGCTGGGATCCCCCTACTACAAAGGTTTTCAGGAGGGCTGGCCCTGGGTCTTCCCCATCTTGGGACGGTAGGGTTGCCAATCCTCAGGTGCGGGCAGGGAATCCCCCGGTTTGGAGGGACCCCCCTGCTTTAGGGTCATCAGAAAGTGGGGGGAGGGGAGGGAAATGTCTGCTGGGAACTCTATTATTCCCTATGGAAATGTATTCCCATAGAAAATAATGGAAAATTGATCTGCGGGTATCTGGGGCTCTGGAGGGGCTGTTGTTTGAGGTAGGGGCACCAAATTTTCAGTATGGCATCTAGTGCCTCTCCCCAAAATACCCCCCAAGTTTCAAAATGATTGGACCATGGAGTCCAATTCTATGAGCCCCAAAAGAAGGTGCCCCTATCCTTCATTATTTCCTATGGAAGGAAGGCATTGAAAAGCTGTGCTGTCCCTTTAAATGTGATGGCCAGAACTTCCTTTGGAGTTCAATAATGCTTGTCACAGCCTTAATCTTGGCTCCACCCCTAATGTCTGCTGGCTCCATCCCCAAAGTCCCCAGATATTTCTTAAATTGGACTTGGAAACCCTAAGATCCCGTGGTTTGGAGGCCCTCCCCCCACTTCAGGGTCATCAGAAAGCGGGGGGAGGGAAATGTCTGCTGGGCACTCCATTATTCCCTATAGAGACCAATTACCATAGGGTATAATGGGAAATTGATCCATGGGTATCGGGGGCTCGGGGGCAGGGCTGTTTTTTGAGATAGAGGCACAAAATTTGTAGCATAGCATCCAGTGCCTCTTTTCAAAACATCCTCCAAGTTTCAAAGAGATTGGACCAGGGGGTCCAATTCTATGAGCCCCCAAAGAAGGTCCCCTATCCTTCATTATTTCCAATGGAGGGAAGGCATTTAAAATGTGTGCGGTCTCTTTAAATGTGATGGCCAGAACTCCCTTTGGAGTTCAATGATGCTTGTCACGCCCTTGCTCCTGGTTCCACCCCCAGTGTCTCCTGGCTCCACTCCCAAAGTCCCCAGATATTTCTTGAATTGGACTCAGCAACCCTTTGGGGCAGGGGGGCAGAGTTCCTAATAGAAACATAAGAGAAGCCTTGTTGAATCAGGCCAATGGCCCATCCAGTCCAACACTCTGTGTCACACAATGGACAAAAAAACCCCTCAAGTGCCATCAGGAGGTTCAAACGTGGTGCTAGAAGCCCTTCTACTTTGCCCCTCCAAGCACCAAGAATACAGAGCATCACTGCCCCAGATAGTTCCAACAATAAGCTGTGGCTAATAGCCACTCATGGACCTCTGCTCCATATATTTATCCAATCCCCTCTTGAAGCTGGCTATGCTTGTAGCCACCACCACCTCCTGTGGCAGTGAATTCCACATGTTAATCACCCTTTGGGTACTTCCTTTAATCCGTTCTAACCTGACTGCTCAGCAATTTCATTGAGTGCCCACGTGTTCTCGTATTGTGAGGAAGGAAGAAAAGTCCTTCTTTCTCTACTTTCTCCATCCCATGCAAAATCTTGTAAACCTTTATCATGTCACCCTGCAGTCCTGTACTACTGCTGAAAGGAAGGGCCAGACAGGAAGTCAGGTCACTTTTTAAAACAAGAGGTAATTTCAAAATGGCAGGGTGCAACGTAAGGAAGATCTGTTCTGTTACATTCTATTGGCAGTAGGAGTTCTAACGCCTACTCTGATCTAGCATGGCTTCTCTTATGTTCTTATTGGTTAGGGGTAGCCTTAGGAAATGCTCTGCTCTGAAGGGTGCTGGCCTATGGAAGATCTTCCCTACGCAATGCATAACTTAGGCATGTACATCCACCACTGGTAGGTGTGAGAACAACCAGGGTTGACAACTCTTGCTTGGGAAATACCTAGAGATTTGGGGAGGTGGAGCCTGGGGAAGGCCGAGGCGGGGCATAGTGTCATAGAATCCATCCTCCAGAACGGCCATTTTCTCCTGGAATTACAGCTGATGTCTGATCTAGGGTTGCCAGGTCTGTGTTGGAAAACACCTGGAGAGTTTGGGGGTGGATCTGGGAGAGGGAGGGGTTTGGGGAGGGGAGAGGCCTCAGCATGGTTCAACGCCCTAGAGCATGGGTGGCCAAACTGTGGCTCGGGAGCCACATGTGGCTCTTTCACATGTATTGTGGCTCTTTCACAGCTAGGAGAAGGCATTTCTCTCTCTAAATGCATTTAAAGTTAAAGTCACTTTCTTTCTACCCCTCCCTCCCCATCTGCCTGCCTTCCTTCCTTCCTTCCTTCCTTCCTTCCTTCCTTCCTTCCTTCCTTCCTTCCTTCCTTCCTTCCTTCCTTCAGCTGGATCTTTTAAAATTACAAATGCATGTGGAAAGATGTCACTCAGAAAATGGTGTGGATTGCAATCTATGTCTGAGGTACATTGAACTCTGTCTGCGGCAGTGATGCTCTGTATTTTTGGTGCTTGGGGGGCCAGCAGTGGAAGGGCTTCCTTCCTTCCTCCCTCCCTCCCTCCCTCCCTCCCTGTCTTGTGGCTCTCAAACATCTGACATTCATGTCTTGTGGCTCTCGAACACCTGACATTTATTCTACGTGGCTCTTATGTTAAGCAAGTTTGGCCACCCCTACCTCCGGAGGTACGGGCCCTGCGGAATTTGGACCGCCGTTTAAACTATGGAATGACCCAGACATTCGAACTGGTTTTAGATTGTTGTTTTAAATTAATGTATAATTTCAATGTTGTTTTAAATCACCTTATATTGTATATTCTATATTGTATAATTTTATTAAACTGTTGTTAGCCGCCCTGAGCCTGCCTAGGCGGGGAGGGCGGGATATAAATAAAATTTATTATTATAAATTTATTATCATAGAGTCCGCCCTTCCAAGCAACCATTTTCTCCAGGGGTGAAAAATGCCACTTTCACACTTACAGTGTGTACATGCGTTCTATTTAGTGCGATTTATAAGAAAGTGTTTAGTGCTGCTGAGAGAACCGGAAACAGGAACTTTGAGTAACGTGCGTTGATCCATGTTTGATATAGAGAAACTGTGGCTTTGGAAAAAAGCAGCATCTTTGAAAGAAAAGGCTAAAGAAGGACAGAGGCACGAAATTGTGGAAAATCCTGGGGACACGGTTCCTTATTCTCTCAGTTTGATTTTTATAGCTGAATACTTAAAGCAGGGGTGTCAAACATGTGGCCTGGGGGCTGAATCAGGCCCCCAGAAGGCTCCTATCAGGCCCCCGAGCAACTGGTTGTTGTCTGCCTCCTTCTCCCTTTTGCTTGTTTCCTTCTGCATCACGGCCTGCTTTGCCAGGCTTGCTCAATTGCACAGGAGCTACAGAGCAAAACCTCTATTTTCTCTATTGGCTGAGAAAGGGGGGAGAGGGATAGCTTGCTTCAAATGAATCTCTGGTTCTTTCCTTCCTTCCCCAGGGGACCAGGAGGGGGAGGAGCCTCAGCCAATAGAAGGAAGAGAGGCTTGGCTCAGTAGCTGTGCTGTGCTACTGAGAGCCTGGATTGCACAGGAGAGATACAAAGAAAGCACCTTTAAGACCAACAAATGCTAACGTTTTAAGCATATTTTAAGTTTTTTTAAAAAAATCTTTGTGTTTGTCTGTCTCCTTTATAAAGTTTGTATCTCCGCTACCTGCCATTACCATTTTGTGACACACACGGCCCAGCCCATTTATGTCAGATCCGGCCCTCATAACAAGAGTTTGACACCCCTGACGTAAAGACTCCACCCAAATTGCGGATTTATGAACTGAAAAAAGCGGCAGCTGCCACGGTTAAAGCTTATTGCGAGGACGCTTGGGGGAGAAAAGGACACTTTGCGTTTTGGTTTTGTTTCAGCTTTGAGTAGCCGCATTACTCATGCCTATTTGTAAACGTATACCTTCTTATAAATTGCACTAAATAGAATGTATGTAAGTGTGAAAGTGGCATTTTTCACCGCTGATTTATCTTGCAGTATATTACTATTACATTGGTACCTGTGATATATATTATTTTATCCAGGGGAGCTGATCTCTGACAGCTGTAAAAGCGGGAGATCTCCTGGTCCCCCCTGGAGGCTGGCAACCCTATCATTTGTGATTCCAGGAGCTCTCCAGGCTCCACCTGGAGGATGGCAACCCTAAAATAACTTCTAGTTTAAGCAGTTTTGAGGAAGGCATCAGAGCCCTTCATGACGGGGTGGTCTTTCAACAGCTAACATGCAGGATAGTCAAATGGCCCCTCAGTGGTCAGACTCCCCGAGTGTGAAGTTGTGGACAAATGGAGAGCTGAGGTATTTGTTTAGAGGCAGTGGAAGCTTGGCATTTAGTATAGGTTGGCCAAGTCCAATTCAAGACATATTTAGGGACTTTAGGGGTGGAGCCTGGAGAGGAGACGCACTGGATGCTATGCTGCAAATTTTGTGCCTCTACCTCAAAAAACAGCCCCCTCGGAGACCCAGGAGATCCCCCCGGTTTGGAGACCCTCTCCTTGCTTCAGGGATATCAGAAAGCAGGGGAGGGGGGAATGTCTGCTGGGCACTCCATTATACCCTATGGCGACCAATTCCCATAGGGTATAATGGAAAATTGATCTGTGGGTACCTGGGGCTCTAGGGAGGCTGTGTTTTGAGGTAGAGGCACCAAATGTTCAGCACAACATCTGGTGCCTCTCCTCAAAACATCCACCAAGTTTCAAAAAGATTGGACCAGGGGGTCCAATTCTATGAGCCCCAGAAGAAACTGCCCCTGTCCTTCATTATTTCCAAATGGAGGGGAGGCATTTAAGAAGCAGAAGACCATAGATTTATACCCCGCCCTTCTCTCTGAATGAGAGTCTCAGAGCGGCTTACAGTCTCCTTTATCTTCCTCCTCCACAACAGACACCCTGTGAGCTGGGTGGGGCTGAGAGAGCTCTCCCAGAAGCTGCCCTTTCAAGGACAGCTCTGCGAGAGCTATGGCTGACCCAAGGCCATTCCAGTAGCTGCAAGTGGAGGAGTGGGGAATCCAACCTGGGTTCTCCCAGATAAGAGTCCACATGCTTAACCACTACACCAAACTGGCATGCGGTCCCCTTGAGGACTAGCCACTGACTTTGGAGCTTTCTGCCTACTTGTTAGCACCACAAAATCTGCTCAGAGTTCCTTGGAGGAACCCTGCTGTGAAAAAGCATCAATGCACAAAACTCTGGGATTATCACAAAAGAGTGGTCTCCCTATGCCGGCAGAGAGAGACTCGAAACAACAGCTGTTTCTGACTTCTGAAAAGCATGCGGAATCAATGCATGGCGGCATGGGTAAGGGAATCAGGAGCGTGTCAGCTGGCCCCACCCCTCAGCGTCATGCATTAATCGCTACGCTGTGCCTACGCACATGCAAGTTATACATCCTCATGCAAACCATGTGCCCAATGAGCCATCAGGTGCGTGGAGGGTGAAGGCGGGGCCTGCTGCTGTGATCCCAATTCCCCTCCCCCGTATGTTGATTCTACACAATTTAGAATCTGAAACAGGCTAAAGTGATTCCTCCTATAGAATAACGGAGCAAGGTTCAGAATAGTTAGGGTTGCCAAGTCCAGTTCAATAAATATTTGGGGACTTGGGGAGTGTAGCCAGGAGACATTGTGGGTGGACCCAGGAACAAGGTTGTGACAAGCATAATTGAACTCCAAAGGGAGTTCTGGTCATCACATTTAAAGGGACCGCACACCTTTTAAATGCCTGCCCTCCATTGGAAATAAAGAAGGATAGGGGTACCTTCTTTTGGGGCTCATAGAATTGGACCCCCTGGTCCAATCTTTTTGAAACTTGGACAGTGTTTAGAAGAGAGGCACTGAATGCTATGTTGCAAATTTGGTGCCTCTACTTCAAAAAACAGCCTCCCCAGAATCTCAGATACTCGCAGATCAATTCACTATTATATCCTAGGGGAATCAGTCAATACAGGGAGCAATGGAGTGCCCAGCAGATATTTCCCCCCCACCCGCATTCTGATAACCCTGAAGCAGGGGGAGGGCCTCCAAACTAGGGGATCTCCTGCCCCCGCCTGAGGATTGGCAGTACTAGGAATAGTTGCTATTGCAACAATACTATTGCAACTCAATTGGAAAAGGAGACCTGACAGGACCCTGGCACTGAGGTCCTGTCCAAATTATATTCCCCAACCATGTCTTTAACACAGCCAGTTTTTCAAAGACAAAGGGCCGAATGTCCCCCTCAGAGACGTAGATAGAGCCTGAGCACATTCGTTGTCATACAAATATGTCATATGTGTCATAAAATAGGTCATATGTGGCCACCACCCTTCCACAGAGAAGAAAGGTCAGGAGAACAGGCCTTCGAGGGAGCTGAAGGGAACATACGGTGGCCATTTTGAGTGAAGGGAAAAGTTATATTAAGGCAGTGGAGATAATGCTGTAGTGTTATTTATAGGTGAATGTGAAGAGAATATTAAGGCCTGTTAAGGAGAAGACTGTAGAGATCTCTAGATATGGCCTGAGAACATCAGCCACTGTACAAATGGGTAACGCAGGTGGCCACAGCACTGTCAAAGAGAAGAATGTTCTAGAGAATAGGCCTCCAAGGGAGCTGAAGGGAAAGTATGGCAGCCATTTTGAATTAAGGGAAGTTATATGAAGGAAGATTCTGGAAGTGAGGGTAGGGATTACAGCCTCCAGGTGGGACCTGGGGATCCCCCAGAATTACAGCTTATCTCCAGCTACAGAGATAATTTTCCCTGAAGAAAATGAATGCTTTGGAGGGTGGGCTGTGTGGCATTTCACCTCACTGAGGTCCCTGTCTTCCCCAGGCTCCATTCCCCAATCTCCAGGAGTTTTCCAACCTGGATCTAGCAGGCCTAGTGAGGGAGACAATGGTGTAGTGTTATTTATAGGTGAATGTGAAGAAAATATTAAGGCCTGCTAGAAAGAAGGTTGTAAAGGTTTCTAGGAATGGCCTGAGCACATGTCGCCATATGAGCGGGTCATATGTAGCCACGGCCTTCTGGCGGAGAAGAAAGTTCTAGAGAATGGGCCTTCAAGGGAGCTGAAGGGAACATACGGTGACTGTTTTGACTGAAAGCAAAAGATACATGAAAGAAGATTCTGGACGCGAGGGCTATAAAGCTGTAGTGTTATTTGTATGTGAATGTGAAGAGAATTTTCAAAATTATGCACAAGGCAGACATAGTGGATAGAGAAAGCTTTTTTTTTCTTGTCTTCTCAAGGACATCCAAGGAGGCTGACAGGCAGTAAATGTAGGGTAGACAAAAGGAAGTGCTTCATTACTCAGCAAGTGATTGACATGTGGAGACTGCTGCCAGAGGATGTAGAAATGGCTGCAGGCACCTTTAAAATAGGATAAGATAGATCCATGGAGGAAAGGTAGGTCAGCAGCTACCAGCCATGGTGACTAAAGGGAATTTTCACATTCAGACACAGTCAGCCTCTCAATCTGAGTGGCAGGAGGCAACATTAGGGGAAAACCTTGGCCTCTATACCCTGCTTGTTGGCTCTCTAGGGCAACTAGCTGGCTACTGTGAGAGACAGGATGCTGGATGAGATGGACCACGAGTCTGATCCAGCTGGGCTCTTCTCATGCTCATTTTGAGGGCTGGCCCAAGAGCCTGAGAATTATGGTTGCCAGTTCCAGATTGGGAACAACCTGGAGATTTGGGGGGTGAGGCCTGAGAAAGACAGGGTTGGGGCAGAGGAGAGATTTCATAAAGCCCATCCTCCAAAGCAGCCATTTTTTCCAGGTGAACTGGTCACCATTGACTGCAGAACAGTGGCAACAGCAGGAAATCTCCAGTTATCCCCTGGAGGCTGGCAACTCTACAAGAATCCATACCTGGTATTTGTTGGTGGAGTTGAAGGGGATCTCGGCCACTTTTTTGTTTTTCTCCCTCATGAGTTTGACAGATCCGGACGAGAGCTCGATGCATTTCAGAAGGGCCGACTCAGAAGCGTCTCCTGCTACATCACGCTGTGGGGAGAGAATAAGAAGATATTGGATTTATATCCCACCCTATACTTTGAATTTAAGAGTCTCAGAGCAGTCACAATCTTCTTTTGCTCCCCCTCTCCCCACAACAGACACCCTGTGAAGTAGGTGGGGCTGAGAGAGCTCTCACAGCAGCTGCCCTTTCAAGGACATCTCTGCGAGAGCTATGGCTGACCCAAGGCCATTCCAGCAGCTGCAAGTGGAGGAGTGGGGAATCAAACCCAGCTCTCCCAGATAAGAGTCCGCACACTTAACCACTGCACCAAACTGACTCAGGTTGCCAACCTCCATATTATTTTTTGCTTGGAAAGAAAATGCAAGAAATCAAAGCAAGTTTCCTTACGCCCTCCTTTCCCCTTCATTCCAAAGTTGATCCATTTTTTCTGCACCATGTCCCCCACTCACCTCATTTCCCTCCCTCCCAGCTCTCGACACACTTTCTAATGGAGGTCTGGGTATCCTGCTCTCACCTTGAGGATGGGAATATTTTCCTGGCCCCCTTTAAACACCGCTCGGTTACAAAGACCCGCAATTTTGGACAGGGCCACCCAAGTAGCAGAGCTCTTATCAAAGGCCGTGCCTACAGGGACGAGAAAGGGAGATGAAAAAGTCACAGTGTGAAGTTCTCAAGGAGGGAGAGAGTGACGTGTGGACTCGTTTCCCCTGCGGCCCTCACCAGACTGGTCTTCGGTGGTATCAGCTTCGTGAATCTGGTTGTCAAACCACATGTGGGCGACTGTCATGCGGTTCTGGGTCAGGGTCCCCGTCTTGTCTGAGCAGATGGTGGAGGTGGAGCCCAAGGTCTCCACAGCTTCCAAGTTCTTCACCAAGCAGTTCTTACGGGCCATGCGCTTGGCAGTCAGGGTCAGACACACCTGGCAAGAGGGCAGAAGTCAGCAGGATGGCGGAGGGCAAGACAGCATTCAAATCAGATTTGCAAGGGCAGACACAATTTACAAAGCTGGACAATACTCAACAACGTTCCGTTTTTTCAAATAGTCAGCCAAAGGTATTAGATTTATACCCCACTCTCCACATTTTAAAAACAGACAACTCAACAACACTCAGAGAAATTTACCGTATCATCACATATTCCGAATCTCAGAGTGGTTCACAATTTCCTTTATCTTCCTCCCCCACAACAGACACCCTGTGAGGTGAGTGGGGCTGAGAGAGCTCTGATAGAAGCTGCTCTTTCAAGGACAACTCCTACGAGAGCTAGGGCTGACCCAAGGCCATTCCAGCAGGTGCAAGTGGAGGAGTGGGGAATCAAATCCGGTTCTCCCAGATAAGAGTCCGTGCACTTAACCACTACACCAAAGAGAGGAGGGGCTGTGGCCTCTGCTTGGCATGCAGAAGGTCCCAAGTTCAATCTCCGGCATCTCCAGGCAAAATGATTAGGTATTAGGTGACGTGAAATGCCTCTGCCTGAGACCTTGGAGGAAAAGAAAAGAAAAGGCCCCCTGTGCAAGCACCATTCATTTCCGATTCTGGGGTGATGTTGCTTTCACAACGTTTTCACAGCAGACTTTTTATGGGGTGGTTTGCCATTGCCTTCCCCAGTCATCTACGCTTCCCCCCCCAGCAAGCTGGGGACTCATTTTACCGACCTCAGAAGGCTAGAAGGCTGACTCAACCTGGAGCCGGCTACCTGAACCACCTTCCGCCGGGGATCGAACTCAGTCATGAGCAGAGTTTAGGACTGCAGTACTGCAGCTTTCACACACTGCGCCACGGGGCTCTTGGAGAGCCACTGCCGATATTGGCCTCAATGGAGCAAGGGTCTGATTCAGTATAAAGCAGCTTCATGCGTTCAGTATCAGAACCTGGGTCCCTTTCCCTAAATCTCCAGGTTCCATGAAAAATAAAAACCCTGGTTGTCTCTAGCCCTGATACTTACATGGGAAAGTGTGTAGGCAACATTCTACCCAGTTCCCACCACCCAGGGACCCAGTATCAAGACAGTAGGTTGACTGAAACGCACTATGGCACTTGAATAAACAACTTTGAGCCTATTATGCATCCGGAGTTTAGGATTTTGCTAGAGAGGGAGGAGGAGGAGGAAAAAGAAAGAGGAGGAGGAGGAGGAAGAAGAAGAAGGAGGAGATTGGATTTATACCCCGCTCTTCACTCGAAGTCTCAGAGCTGCTTACTATCTCCTTCCCATTCTCTCCCCACAACAGACACCCTGTGAGGGAGGTAGAGCTGGGAGAGCTCTCAGAGAACTGCTTTTGAGAGAACAGCTCTGAGAGAACTGTGACTGTCCCAAGGTCACCCAAATGCTCCATGTGGAGGAGTGGGGGATCAAAACCAGTTCTCCAGATAAGAGTCCACCAGATAAGAGCCAGTTTGGTGTAGTGGTCAAGTGTATGGACTCTTATCTGGGAGAACTGGGTTTGATTCCCCACTCCTCCACTTACAACTGCTGGAATAGCCTTGGGTCAGCCATAGCTCTGGCAGGAGTTGTCCTTGAAAGGGCAGCTTCTGTCAGAGCTCTCTCAGTCCCACCCACCTCACAGGGTGTCTGTTGTGGGGGGAGAAGATATAGGAGATTGTAAACCGCTCTGAGCTCTGATTCAGAGAGAAGGGTGGGGTATAAATCTGCAGTCTTCTTAACCGCTTTACCAAACAAGAGCTTGATTCAAGTTGCAGACCAACAAGATTTGCAGCGTATAAGCTTTTGAGAGTCAGAGTTCCCTTTGTCTTCCCTGATATAGGGAGGTTTGCCTCCCAAAGTTTATACTTCAACACTCTAGAATGATTAAAGGGTTGGAACACTTTCCTTATGAAGAAAGGTTAAAACGCTTGGGGCTCTTTAGCTTGGAGAAACATCGACTGCGGAAAGACATTACAGAAGTTTACAAGATTATGCATGGGATAGAAAAGGTAGAGAAAGAAGTACTTTTCTCCCTTTCTCACAATACGAGAACTCGTGGACATTCAATGAAATTGCTGAGCTGTCAGGTTAGAACTGATAAAAGGAAGTACCTCTTCACCCAAAAGGTGATTAACATGTGGAATTCACTGCCACAGGAGGTGGTGGCGGCTACAAGCATAGATGCCTAAAAGAGGGGACTGGATAAGCATATGGAACAGAGGTCCATCAGTGGCTATTAGCCCGAACGTATTGTTGGAACTCTCTGTCTGGGGCAATGATGCTATGTATTCTTGGTGCTTGGGGGGGGGGGCACAGTGGGACTGCTTCTAGCCCCACTGGTGGACCTCCTGATGGCACTTGGGTTTTTTGGCCACCGTGTGACACAGAGTGTTGGACTGGATGGGCCACTGGCCTGATCCAACATGACTTCTCTTATGTTCTTACTCTTGGTCAGGTCTAAGGTGCTAGTGGATGAAATCTAGCTCAGGATTTTGCTGCAACTGGTCGGATCTCTCCCCTCTACACCTGCGGCTATGCGACCAGAGTGCCCATTCCACAAGCGCGCCTACAATCTGCGGTACTTACAGTGACAGTAGCCAGAAGCCCTTCGGGGACGTTGGCCACAATGATGCCGATGAGGAAGATGACAGCTTCCAGCCAGCTGTAGCCCAGGATCAGGGAGAGGACGAAGAAGGAGACCCCCAGAAAGACAGCCACACCAGTGATGAGCTGGATGAAGTGTTCGATCTCAACAGCAATGGGGGTCTTGCCGACCTCCAGGCCCGAAGCCAGGGTGGCAATTCGGCCCATCACCGTGCGGTCACCAGTGGCGATGACGACGCCACGTGCCGTGCCTAAGAGAATGAAAAGACAGCTTGGTGGGCATCTCTGCACTGCACATTTTATTTATTTTACTTATTGTAGTATATTTCTATTCCGCCCATTCCCCGTAGGGCTCAGGGCGGAGCACAACATATGATAAAACAATAAAATACAATAAAAATATTTTAAAAACAGACAACTCAACAGAGCTCAGAGAAATTTACCATATCATCACATATTGCCCAGCCCGGCCATCTCACATCATTAACACAGGTGACAGTGCCGATAGGGGAGGCCGAACAGATCAAGAATAGACGCCTGCAGCCTCAACTAAAAGCCTGGCGGAACAGCTCCGTTTTACAGGCCCTACGGAAGGCTAATAAGCCAGGTAGGACCCGGGTCTCTGTAGGGAGCTGATTCCACCAGGTCGGGGCCAAGACTAAAAAAGCCCTGGCCGTAGTTGAGGCAAGGCGGACTTTTATTTATTCATTCCTTTCTACCCCACCTTTCTCCCCACTGGGACCCAAAGTGGCTTAAGCCGCTCTCCTCTCCTCCATTTTATCCTCACAACAACCATGTGAGGTAGGTTAGGTGGAGAGAATGTGAGCGACCCAAGGTCACCCAGTGAGCTTCCATGGCATGAGCGGGGATTTGAATCCCGGTCTCCCAGATCCTAGTCCAACACTCTAACCACTACACCCCACTTGCTCTCTTATGTTGGTTTCATGCTCACTTACTACACATTGTCATCCCTGAGAAAGGCAGATATTTCTAACAGATAATTCTCATCCTTCCTAAAATATAATTCCTATGATTCTTTGGCAGAGGGTCATGACCTCTCCCAGGGATGGAATTGTAGCAGGAGCTCCTTTGCATATTAGGCCACACACCCCTGATGTAGCTAATCCTTCTGGAGTTTACAAGGCTCATTTTTGTAAGCTCTTGGAGGATTGGCTACATCAGGGGTGTGTGGCCTAATATGCAAAGGAGCTCCTGCTAGAATTCCACCCCTGACCTCTCCCAAAGAATCCTGGGAATTGTATTTCAGAAAGAACAAGAATTATCTGTTAGAAATGTCTACCTCTTCCAGAAAACCGAATGGTTAGCTATTAATCTCATTTAGGTCTATAACGCAGATAGTCCCCAAGGAATTTGACCTAATACAAATGGGAGCCTGTGAGGACTTGCGGGGACATCTCGTTTTCCCCCTCTCACACTGTTTCCTCTCCTTTTCCTGCTTCCTTTTCACCAGTTTTTTTAGGGGTTTAGATTTTAGGTTTGTAGGAAGATCTGTCTTCTCTGTTCCGGGCTCCAGTCTCAGGATTTCAGATTTGGCTGGGTTGAGTACTAGATCTATTGATATTGTTCTTCCACCAGCACCCTGGTAGACCAGGGGTGGCCAACGGTAGCTCTCCAGATGTTTTTTGCCTGCAACTCCCATCAGTCCCAGCCATTGGCCATGCTGGCTGGGGCTGATGGGAGTTGCAGGCAAAAAACTTCTGGAGAGCTACCGTTGGCCTCCCCTGTGGTAAACTGTCCTAGAGACAACCTAGTCAGGTTCCATCAGTCTATACCCTCCATCTCGCTTTTAGGCTCTGGTCATACCTTCTACACAGTTGGTCGAGAAGAAGGTGATATTCCTGGTTTCCAAGGGATTGTCGTGGGTGCAATCGGGGGATCGCGTCTGGGGCTCTGATTCACCAGTCAAGGAGGAGTTGTCCACCTGGGCAGAAAGAGAACCACGCATGTAAGTTAAAAATGGTTCTAAACTGAAACAGACTTGCAGGCCTCAGATTCAGTGGGAGCTCACAGGAGCACAGCTCCTGAACCTTCCTGAGAGTTCCACCTCCTCCTTCTGAGAGTTCCACCTCCTTATCCATTGAATAGTAGGTGCAGCTGCATAACAATCCCTGGATGAGCTTCACCACCTATTTTTCCACAAAATGCAGACTTCTCAAGAGCTTTGCATTCAAATGACCTCATTTTAAACTCTGATGCGGAATTCATGTTTCAGATTTTCACATTCTCAATGTCAGCATGGAAATACTAGGAAATTCAAGGGATCTCTGACCTCTACCTTCAAATTTACCATTTTTACGGGGGAAAAGCAATATATGAATATCTGAATAAATGAACAACAAAGAACTTTGAATTTGGGGTTCTGAATTAAAGTCATTTGACATGTTGCAAAATTCCTACAGAAGGTGAGCTACAATTACAACGGAGAACTTCCTGGTATATTGTGCAACTAAAACAAATATCTGATTCTTATACATTAAAATGTCCTCTGCAAGCCGCACTGCTCGGCTTCCCCTCCCTAATAAAGAGACAGAAATATCTTCAGAACAGAACATTGTGCACAGGCATGTCTGAAGCAGCCATTGTGATGCTAATTTGAATCGTCTCGCTCGATGGACCACAAATCGTGGATGTTCTGTCTCTGAAGCCGGTAGCCTGAGCTCCTTTCTCCACTAGGTTTGGTTAAGGAAGAAGAAGAGGGAGAAGAAGAAGAGGGAGAAGAAGAAGAGGAGTAGGAAGAAGAAGAGGGAGAAGAAGAAGAGGAGTAGGAAGAAGAGGAGGAAGAAGAAGAGGAGGAGTAGGAAGAAGAGGGAGAAGAAGAAGAGGAGTAGGAAGAAGAGGAGTAGGAAGAAGAGGAGGAAGAAGAAGAAGAGGAGTAGGAAGAAGAGGAGGAAGAAGAAGAGGAGTAGGAAGAAGAAGAGGGAGAAGAAGAAGAGGAGTAGGAAAAAGAGGAGGAAGAAGAAGAGGGAGAAGAAGAAGAAGAGTAGGAAAAAGAAGAGGAGGAAGAAGAAAAGGAAGAAGAAGACTGCAGATTTATACCCTGCCCTTCTCTCTGAATCAGAGTCAGAGTGGCTTACAATCTTCTTTATCTCTCCCAGCAGCTGCCCTTTCAAGGACAACTCTGCGAGAGCTAGCTAATCCAAGGCCCTTCCAGCAGCTACAAGTGGAGGAGTGGGAAATCAAGCCCAGTTCCCCCAGATAAGAGTCCACGCACTTAACCACTACACAAAACTGGAGAGAACCCTTCACAAATCTCACAGCACTGCCCAGTTACTGGTGTTCCATGCTTCAGGAAATTTGGGGTGGGGGGAGAAATGCAAACTCAAGGGTCTCACCTTGCAGCCATGAGCTGAAATGATCCTCAAATCAGCTGGGACTCGGTCTCCACCTTTCACTTCCACCAGGTCCCCGACTGCCACATCTTCAGCATTGAGTTGCATCTTCTCACCTTCCCGGATGACCAGGGCTTGCTATAGGGTGAGAACAGCAGACTTGGGGAGAGATATACGAATTCTGGGGGTTCTCAGCTATCAGCTAAAATGCTTTACCCTAGTGGACTGTCTGAGAGGGACAAAAGACACTCGGTCATCTAGGGTTGCCAATTCCCAATTGGGGGCAGGGGATCCCCTGGTTTGGCGATCCTCCATTTCAAGGTCATCAGAAAGCGGGGGGGGGGGGGCGGGGAGAGAAATGTATCCATTATTCCCTTTGAAGACCAATTTCCTTTTTTTTTTCAGTTTTTAAATAATTTTATTACATAATAAAAAAACACACAAAAAACCAATCAACGACCACAACATGAAATACGAATATAAAGTTCAACATATTAACTTAATAACATACAGTATATTACCTGCCACACTCTAATAATGTACTAACAAACTAACATCATACTAACTCCCCATTCATACGAGGAGCGGTTGAGGTTGTCAAATTATAAGTTCTATTATTCCAAATCAACACCTTTTCCTTTAACCCATCGATATACTGGGTTCCACGTTTCATTACATCTCTGGATATTCCCCTCTCGAAGACCAATTTCCATAGGGTATAATGGAGAATTGATCCGTGAGTATCTGGGGCTCTGAGGGGGCTGATTTTGAGTTAGAGGCACCACATCTGCAGCATAGCATCCAATGCCTCTCCTCAAAACACCCTCCAAGTTTCAAAAAGATTGGACCAGGGGGTCCAATCCTATGAGCCCCAAAAGAAGGTGCCCCTATCCTTCATTATTTCTAATGGTGGGAAGGCCTTTAAAAAGTGTGCAGTCACTTTGCTGTAAAGGTGACAGCCAGAACTCCCTTTGGAGTTCAATTATTCTTGTCACAACCTTACTCCTGGCTCCACCTCCAAAGTTCCCAGATATTTCTCGAATTGGACTTGGCAACCCTAGAGTCATCACTTCTGTTGTTTTTCGCATCGCGCTTTTAACAGGCAAAGGCCTGAGACGTTACCGTACCAACTGGCAATCCTCAGTTGATCGATTCATCCTTCCTTAAAAACGATCCTTTTGAGATGCTTTATTTCTGTTCCCATTTTGCAAAAGCAGGGATTCCAAAACAGATGTACAAAGGCCAACTATTTATACAGCAGCTGGGATTTTTAACCCACATCTGGAAGAAACATGGTCTGCTAGAAAGTCTTAGACTTTGTTGAACTTCTAGCATGGTTTAGGATCTGCTGGCATCCGTGTTTTCCTGTCTCATAATTGTTGTACAAGAGGTGGTTTGAAAAGCTTCCAAATTACAAATCGGTCCTTTCAAAACTCCTGTGCGGTTGTACCAGAGGCATGAGAGGAAAAGGAAGCAATCCCAGAGAGCTGGTAAATTTACCCTGTAATAATGCTCGTTCCCAAACCCTCTCAGGTTTTATTGTGGCTTTATTTTCCCTGCATGTTTTGGGAAACTGTATATATGTTCCTCTGTTGTTTTTGGCATTAAAACAGAGGACCTTTCCGCTTGGATTTCTTATCTCTGTTCTGGCCCCGCGCTGCTTTGGTTTACCCTCTGATTTCCGTGTGCATTTTTGTGCACCGCTGCATCCGCCAACACCTTTCCTGCTGCTCCGCCCCCCCTCAAGTGTTTTAGAATGTGGGTGAGGTCAGGTGGCGCTTCTGCCCTACAAGGCTCCTGATTGGCCACTGCAGATTTGATTAGCTGTGCAGGTTTTAAAAAAAACATTGCTTTGGCAGTAACAGCCTCAACATCACAAGGATCTTCACCATGCGAGAGAAGGAAAGCTGCCGCAGGCATTTTGTGGCTGGCTCCAACTCCCGTGGCAGCCATTTTGTGGCAGACATCGTGTCACAATTCCAACAGTACCTGCAGGCTCAGAATCCCACCCACCTCCGGTCCATTTTTCAATAACTGACCAATAGCCAGGGGTGGAATTCTAGCAGGAGCTCCTTTGCATATTAGGCCACACCTCCCTGATGTAGCCAATCCTTCAAGAGCTTACAAAAAAGAGCCTTGTAAACTTAGAGGATTGGCTACATCATGGGTGTGTGGCCTAATACGCAAGGAGCTCCTGCTAGAACTCCACCCCTGCCAATAGTCAATGGTATTACGTATTTATATAAATTATTACTAATTAATTTAATTACTTATACCCTGCTTCTATCCCCATTGGGAAGCCAGAGTGGCTTACATCATACTCCTCTCCTTCGTTTTATCCTACCTGCAAGTTAAGTTAGGCTCAAAGAGTATGACTGGCCCAAATCATAAGAACATAAGAGAAGCCATGTTGGATCTGGCCAATGGCCCATCCAGTCCAACACTCTGCGTCACACAGTGGCCAGAACCCAGGAGCCAGCAGGAGGTCCACTAGTGGAGCCAGGACACTAGAAGCCCTCCCACTGTTGTCCCCCCAGCACCAAGAATACAGAGCATCACTTGCCCCAGGCAGAGAGTTCCATCTATACCCTGTGGCTAATAGCCACTGATGGACTTCTGCTCCAGATGTTTATCCAATCCCCTCTTGAAGCTGTCTATTCTTGTAGCCTCCACCACCTCCTGTGGCAGTGAATTCTGTGTGCTAATTGCTCTTTGGATGAAGAAGGACTCCCATTTATCTGTTCTAACCTGACTGCTCAGCAATTTCATGGAGTGTCCATGAGTTCTTGTATTGCAAGAAGGGGAGAAAAGTCCTTCTTTCTCTACCTTCTCTATCCCATGCATAATCTTGTCAACCTCTATCATGTCACCCCTCAGTCAACATTTCTCTAAGATAAAGAGCTCCAAGTGCTTTAATCTGTCTTCATAGGGAAGGTGTTCCAACCCTTGAATCATTCTAGTTGCCCTTTTCTGGACTTTTTCCAGTGTTATTTTTTTTTAGGTGACCAGAATTGTACACAGGTCGCCCCATGAGCTCTCATGATATGTGGGGATTCAAACCTGGGTCTCCCATATACTAGTCTGACGCTATAACCATGACACCACACTGGTTCTCAACCGGGGTCTGCCCCAGTTCAAGAACTAACTGGTTAGCCCACGCTGTTCATGACAACGCAGTGACATGTTGATCTCTTAGGACAAAAAAAGAAATGTGTTAAGGAACCATCAGAGGTTCTGGGCTGCACTCCTTTCTCGAGATCACTCAAATCCTTCTTGTGCAGCATTGCAAAGTTGAGATAGAAATATATATATATATATATTGATTGCTAACTGGGGGAGAACAAAGAAGAATACCTGACCAAACTTAGCAATCAAGGACAGAGCAATGGACAACCTGGGTTACTGAGGGATGGAGCCAAAATGGAATCTAAGGAGGGATGTAAGGGGAGGAGCCAGACTAGAATCTGGAGGCACTGGAGGAGGGGCCATACTAGAATCTGGAGGCACTGGGGGTGGATCCATACTAGAATCTGGAGGCACTGGGGGAGTAGCCAGACTAAAATCTGGAGGCACTGGGGGAGGAGTCAGACTAGAATCTGGAGGCACTGGGAGAAGAGCCAGACTAGAATCTGAAGACACTTGGGGAGAAGCCAGACTAGAATCTGGAGGCACTGGGGGAGGAGTCAGACTAGAATCTGGAGGCACTGGGGGAGGAGCCAGACTAGAATCTGAAGACACTGGGGGAGAAGCCAGACTAGAATCTGGAGGCACTGGGGGAGGAGTCAGACTAGAATCTGAAGAGGCACTGGGGGAGAAGCCAGACTAGAATCTGGAGGCACTGGGGGAGGAGTCAGACTAGAATCTGGAGGCACTGGGGGAGGAGCCAGACTAGAATCTGAAGACACTGGGGGAGAAGCCAGACTAGAATCTGGAGGCATTGGGGGAGGAGCCAAACTAGAATTTGAGGCCCTAGGGGAGGAGTCAGACTAGAATCTGAAGGCACTAGGGGAGGAGCCAGACTAGACTCTGAAGGCACTAGGAGAGAAGCCAGACTAGAATCTAGAGGCACTGGGGGAGGAGCCAGACAAGAATCAGAAAGAACTGGGGGAGAAGCCAGACTAGAATCTGAAGGCACTGGGGGAGGGTCAGATTATAATCAGGAGGCACTGGGGGAGGAGCCAGACTAGAATCTGGACTGAGGGAGGAGCCAGACTAGAATCTGGACTGGGGGAGGGGCCAGAGTAGAATCAGACAACACTGGGGGAGGAGCCAACTAGAATCAGACAGCACTGGGAGAGGGGCCAGACTAGAATCTGGATTGGGGGAGGAGTCAGACTAGAATCAGAAAGCAATGGGGGAGGAGCCACACTGGAATCCAGAGGCCTTGTGGGAGGAATCTGTGGGAGGGACCTGGTGGAGCCCAGCACCGTTTGGTAAAATCATGGACTGCAAAGCAGAATTTGGAACCTATTGACTTTTCAGACCCCCATACTGAGTACCAGATAAAGGTCTAACTAGTGAAACTGAGTTCTACCCACCTCACCCTACCGGACCATGCCTTATTCACAGTCCATACCTGTGGCACCATGTTCTTGAAAGACTCCATGATCTTAGAGCTCTTGGCTTCTTGGTAGTAGGAGAAACAGCCCGTGATGATGACTACAGCGGCCAACACAATACCTAGGTACAACTGTACAAGGGGAGGAACAGTTACAGGAAGTTGGATCTCGGAAGCTCCATGGAATCCCCTTGTTTCGCCCTATTTCTTTTCCCGCCTCCTTCCCAGGCATCCCTAACTCTCTGGAGAAGGCCTCTCTCCCAGCACTTACATTGTCCCCAGCTGGGTCATCCTCGGTCCCTGCTTGGATGCCATAGGCCAAGAAGCAGAGGATGGCCCCGATCCACAAGAGGATGGAGAACCCTCCAAAGAGCTGGCGGCAGAACTTCACCCATTCGGGGGTGGTCGGTGGTGGGGTCAGTGCGTTGGGGCCATCACGGGCCAGGATCTCTGCAGCTTTGCTGTGGGTCAGACCCTGAAACAGAGAAACTAGTTCGAATCACGAAGCTACGAAGGAGCCGCCTGTCAGCTGGCGTCCTGCATTTTTGTTTCTTCACTCCCTTCAACGGTTTACCTCCACAACTTCATTCTCATTCCTTCCTCTACCCGAATGAGGCAAAAAGACAAATTGAATCCCACATCAGGAAATGCACCACGGTGCTTTCCAAGCCAAGGTACTGTGGAACCTGAGACATAAGTTCTTACTTCTAAATGTTGCAAAAAGATGGCTGTGGGAACGTGGCATCCTCTTAGGAATCTGCTATCCAGCCTTCCTTAACTAACTTTCTTGTTTACAGAGAATATTTATGACTATTTTCCTTCCAGATAAGTCCCAAATGACATATAAAAGTGTCCGTGGTAATGCTGGCTCAGACAACCCATCACCTGTCTTTTGATCCTCATCCTGTATAAATGGGTTTCCAAAACTCATTTGTCAAATCCTGTTTCAGAAGTTCAAGCTCCCTGTGGTTGATTTTATAATCATCTGTCAGGCTTCTAAGACTGGCAAATTCATTCATAAGAAGAGCCCTGCTGGATCAGGCCAGTGGTCCTTCTAGTCCACCTCACACAATGGCCAACCAGTTCCTCTGGAGGACCAACAACAGGGTACAGAGGCCGTGGCCTTTCCCTGACAAGAACATCAGAAGAGCCCTGCTAGATCAGACCAGAGGTCCATCTCTTCCAGCATCCTGTCTCACACAGTGGCCAGCCAGTTCCTCTGGAGAGCCAACAACAGGGGATAGAGGCCAAGGCCTTCACAGAAAAGCACTGCTGGATCAGACCAGTGGTCCATCTAGTCCAGCATCCGGTCTCACACAGTGGCCAACCAGTTCCTCGGAGGACCAGTGGGCAGAGCTTAGAGGCCAAGGCCTTCATAAGAACATCAAAAGAGCCCTGCTGGATCAGACCAGTGGTCCATCTAGTCCAGCATCCGGTCTCACACAGTGGCCAACCAGTTCCTCGGAGGACCAGTGGGCAGAGCTTAGAGGCCAAGGCCTTCATAAGAACATCAGAAGAGCCCTGCTAGATCAGACCAGTGGTCCATCTAGTCCAGCATCCGGTCTCACACAGTGGCCAACCAGTTCCTCGGAGGACCAGTGGGCAGAGCTTAGAGGCCAAGGCCTTCATAAGAACATCAGAAGAGCCCTGCTGGATCAGACCAGTGGTCCATCTAGTCCAGCATCCTGTCTCACACAATGTCCAACCAATTCTTCTGGAGGACCAGTGGGCAGAGCTTAGAGGCCAAGGCCTTCTGCTTATGTTGCCTCCTGGCTCTGAATGGAGAGGTTCCCTTCAGTCACCAAAACGCTAACAGCCATTGATAGACTTGTCCTCCATGAATGTATCTAATCCCCCTTTTAAAGCTGTCTATTCCTGTGGCCATCACTACATCCTCTGACACAGAATTCCACATTTGAATTACTCACTGTGTAAAAACCTATTTCCTTTTCCTTCCAGACTCCAACTCTCTCCAGAAGATAAAGTCCAACTGTCACCAATATGCAGCACTGCAATTCTCCCCAAAGCACCCCTAGGCCTTCAGGAGGGAGACTTTAGCACCCCAATAAAGGGGGAGAAAAATCCCACTGCCTGGGTTTCATTACCTGCACACAATCTGTGTTGTATTTTCGGCACACCTCCTCGATGGACATTTTGTGCTCGGTCTGCAGGGGGGGGGAATGCAAAATGGGGCGAGAATTAGAAGGCCCTTCCATTCTCTTCCTCTGTTCCTCCCTCCCAACTCCACAGTCTACCGCTGTCAAATTAATCTGAAGCAGTTACTCCACTCTAAATTCATATTTCCCTGACTGTAAACTGGAGTTGGTCTGCGTCAGATCATAAGAACATTATAAGAGCGTAAGAGAAGCCATGTTGGATCAGGCCAATGGCCCATCCAATTCAACGCTCAGTGTCACACAGGGGCCAAAACCTGGGGGCAATTAGGAGGCCCACCAGTGGGGCCAGAAATCCAGAAGCCCTTCCACTCTTGCCTCCCAAGCACCGAGGATACAGAGCATCACTGCCCCAGTCAGATGTCCCATGTATGCTTTGCAGTTAATAACCGCACATGGACTTTTGCTCCATATGTTCCTCCAACCCCCTCTATACGTGTAGCTGCCACCACTTGCTGCAGCAGTGAATTCCACGTGTTAATTACTCTTTGGGTGAACTAGTACTTCCTTTCATCTGTTCTAAGCTTGTTGCTTATTCATTTCATGGAGTGCTCAGGAATTCTTGTCTTGTGAGTAAGGGAGAAAAGTCCTTCTTTCTCTGCTTTCTCTATCCCATGCATAATTTTGCAAACCTCTATCATGTCAGCCCTCATAAACTGTGGAGTCTTGTGAGCAAGAATTCAACTTTGGGAACTACTGGCATTAAAGTTGTGAGCTCCTGCATACATTAGTTTGCTCTAGGGCCATTTTTCCTGGGCGGAGACAAAAATGTGTGAGCTGGAGGCTAAAAAATTGTGAGCTAGCTCACACCAGCTCAGCTTAGAGGGAACGCTGCCCCCCAGTTGTCATTCCTCCAAGCTGAAAACCCCGAACCTCTTTGAGATCACACCCAAAAACAACCGGGAAGCAAAGTCCAATAGCATCCAATGCTGTTCCCACTCACCATCGCGACTTCCTTCTTCAGATCGTCCAAGTCCCGGGCTTTCTGTGCTTTGCCCTTTTGAGGAGAGGCCTTCTCATCATTTTTGTCTTGTGTGGTCGCCACACGGTAGCTGTCTGAGCGGCCGTACTGAGCAGAAAAAGGGGGAGGGGGGAAACAGAAATCAAGGTATCAAAGACGGTTGCAGAACTACTTTCTTTGAGCACCTCCAAAACATCAACATCCATAGCACCGAAGCTTTTTTTGTAGCAGGAACTCCTTTGCATGTTAGGCCACACACCCCTGATGTAGCCAATCCTCCCGGAGCTTACAGGGCAGTAAGTACAGGGCCTACTATAAGCTCCAGGAGGACTGGCTACATCAGGGGTATGTGGCCTAATATGCAAAGGAGTTCCTGATACAAAAAAAAAACCACGCATGGGGTGAAGGTTCCATTTAGAGGCGTCTTCTTGGGAATACAATAGACCTGGTCCAACCCAAATAGGAAACTCTCAATTCTCAGAACTTGTTTGAGGAAACACATTTTGGATACAGATCTGTCGAAGAGTATCCTTGATGCAGGCCAAAACCCCCACTGATCTAAGAGTGTAAGGAGTTCTCTTGACCTTTTTGGGCCTGTGGGCACCTTTGGAATTCTGAGTGTGGTAACCACAAAATGGCTGCCGCAGAATGGAGGTGGAACTAGCCCCCAAATGTATGCCACACCGTACCTGCAGTCAGGGGGTTTTTTTTGTAGAAAAAACCCAGCAGGAGATGATTTGCATATTAGGCCAGACCCCTGATGTCACCTTTGTTTTGTAGAACAAGCCCAGCAGGTACTCATTTGCATATTAGGCCATGCCCCCTGCCACAAAGTCAGCCGGAATGGCATTCCTGTGCGTCCCTGCTCAAAAAAACCCCTTCCTTCAGTCATACCATGATTATTCTCGTGTTTTGGTGGCAGCTGCTACCAAAGCAACACAAAAAAACCTGTACAGCCAAGCTTATTGCCAATGGCCAATAGCCTATCCTTGCTCTGCCCACTTTTTAAAAGCACTTGGCAGGTGCCAAGAAAGGTGCCCCTGGGCACTAGGTTGGAGATCCCGATCCATGGGGTCAAACTGTTTCTTTACAAATGCCAGCCTACAAAAACCTACACGTCCCATCACAATCAGGATGGTCGATCCAGAACCAATTCTTGGCTTTCCTATTTTGTGCGCTGAATCCATGTAAACCGAGGCGATTCACCTGGATGGCTGAACATTTTCCACAAGCGTCCAAAGACCTCATTCATACAAGACATGCCGTCATTCACCAATGGAAAATTGTGACAGACAAATGTCAGTCAGAAGGCTTGCTATTTGAAACTTTTGAGGGGTTTGATGGCATTTCTTGGCCTTGGGAAGAAGCCAAGAGATCTGAGCTCTCTCCGCCTGGTGAAATACACAGTACAAAAGATTTCGGGAACAGAATAACCATTCAAGGCCAGTAGAAGAAAGTGGTCGTCCAGAGGGCAAAGTTTTATTCAAGGTGAGCTTTCAAGCACACACACACACACACTTCATCAGACAATAAAACCAAGTGTGCTTGCACACAAAAGCTCACCTTGACTCAAACTTTGTTGGTCTTAAAGGTACCACTGGACTCTGGCCTTTGTTCTGCTGCTTCAGACCAACACCTAAGTTAAGGCCAGATTATCTGCCCTGGGTAGCATTGCCAGCTCTATGTTGGGGAATACCTGGAGACTGGGGGGGTGGAGCCTGAGGAGGGCGTGGCTTGGGAAGGAGAAGGCATCCAGTGGAGTATAATACACCACCGAGCCCTTTCCAAAGTGGCCTTTTTCTCCAGCTGAACCAATCTTTATGACTGGAGACCACCTTAAGCAGGGGTGTCGAACTCATGAGGGCTTGATCTGACATAAATGAGACCTTCTTGGGCCGGGCCAGGTCAGATTGGGCCAAGCCATGTTGAGCCGGGCCTTGTGAGTATTAAAACAAGCTTAAAGCGTTAGCATTCATTGGTCTTAAAGATGCTTCCTTTGTATTTCTCCCATGGGAGCCACGGAACTGGGCAAAGGAAGCTTAGGCTCTTTCCTGCCTTCCCCAGGGGACCAGGAGGGGGAGGAGCCTCAGCCAACAGAAGGAAGAGAGGCTTGGCTCAGTAGCTTCACTGTGCAATTGAGAGAGCCTGGCAAAGCAAGCTATTCCTCCCCTCTTCCTCCCCAAGGGAGGAGCCTCAGCCAATGGAGAAAAGAGGTTCTCCTCTGTAGCTCCTGTGCAATTGAGCAAGCCTTGCAAAGCAAGCTGTTACACAGAAGGAAGCAAGAGAGAGAGAGAGAAGAAAGCAGATGACAGCCAATTGCTCGGGGGCCTGATAGGAGCCCTCCGGGGGCCTGATTCGGCCCCTGAACTGCATGTTTGACACCCCTGACCTTAAGGTTGATAGCATAGACCTGGGTGTTGCTTTTCATTCCTTGAACAAAATGAGCAAAATCCCAAGACCCAAGGCTCTGTTTTCTTTTTCTTGAAAAGAAGGGCAAGGTGTTATTTCCAACACAGAAAGATGGATGACGAAGGAACCGGCTTCAGCTGCCTAATCCATGCTTGTCGACCCTGAGTTGCCAATTCTATTTTAATAAGATTTAGAAGGACATTTTACCCTGAACGCCAATTTTCTTTCCCTGCCAAATGTATGCTCTTCAAATCTAGCTGTTCTAGCGCAGACTGGCTCTGAAACTGCTGGCTTTTTTCTGGGGGAACATGGCGGCATGGAATTCCGGGACCTCTTCATGGACACAAAATTTCCCAGAAAACGTTTTAAGGTTCATGAGGGGCATCTGTACGTTTCTCCTTCATTTCCCTCTTGACAGAGGCGTCACTAGGGTGGGTTGCACCCTGGGGTGTAACTGATTCAAGTCACCCCCCCCATTGGGCGTCACCCCTTTTGGAGGGCTGCGTCACCCCCTCTGCCCTTCTTGTTGCTGGTTCCGACCCTCCTCAGTTTCCTTTTCGCCTTTGGGACCGGTGTGGAGCTGATCCGCTTCCTTTCTCTCCGTGCACTGTTCGTGCAGCAGCAGCAGCAGCCTGCGGGAGCTGGCGCTCCCCAACACAGAGCCGGTGCGAGTCCTCGCAGGGAGCGGGAGCAAGGAGGGAGTGGGGGGGGGGGAAGAGAAAGCAGCGTGCAAAGTTGTTAGCGGCATCTCCGGAGGGTTTCCCCCCCTGAAAATATGATATTGCATTTAGATTCAATAATCCCCCCCTAGCGTATCCAGAAGACTGCGGGTGGGTTACGATATATATTGAAAACTGTTCTTAAAAAAAAAAGAATGCAAATGCATAACGCTACTTAAAACCTAAATAGGGGTACGATGTTTGTTAAGAGACAAGAGCACGCTTTACGTTTGCACCTTTGACATTCGCTCCTCGGCCCGGCCTTCTGCAAACTGGGGCCAATGAGAATGCTCTGGGGGAGGGCCGATGGCCCCCTTGGCCCCGCCCTAGTGACGCCGCTGCCTCTTGAGAGTTCCAGCATCTTTTTTCCAGAAAAAAAGCTCTGGTAAGGCCTATTAAGTACCTTCAGGTAATGAAGCCTCAGGTTTGACTCCAGGGGTAGGGAACAGTGGCTCTCCAGATTTTTTTTTTGCCTACAACTCCCATCAGCCCCAGGCATTGGCCATGCTGCCTAGGGCTGATGGGAGTTGTAGGCAAAAAACATCTGGAGAGCCACTGTTCCCTACCCCTGGACTAGACCAGGGGTGGCTGAACTTGCTTAACATAAAAGCCACATGGAACGAACATCAAATGTTTGAGAGCCGCAAGACATAAACATTGAATGTTTGAGAGCCACAAGACAAGGAAGGAAGATGGGGGAGGGAGGGAAATATGGGGAAAAGCAACTTTAAATGCATTCATGCATTCATTTATTCGATCCATTCATTTATTTAAAACTGCTTTTAATATTTTAATAATCTAATAATGTAAATCTGTTATCAAATGGTTAACCGTTGTTAGCTGCCCTGAGTCTGACAGGGGAGGGCGGGATATAAATGCAATAAAATAAAATAAATAAAAATAAAACATTCTCCAAGTTGGCCAGTGGGGCAGTGAGGGCTTTGAGAGCCACACAATATGTGTGAAAGAGCTAGGTGTGGCTCCTGAGCCACAGTTTGGCCATCCCTGGACTAGGCCCTGAGTCCTGAATGCTGAAATCTGTGACCAAATGCCACACCATAAGATGCGGTGATAGCAACAAGCTATTCGCAGAGGAGGCCTCTCCCTCTCTTGGCTCCGTTGATAGGCTTGCCAATCCCCAGGTCCCAGCGGGGGTTCTTCTGCTTTCCCAGGCTCCTTCCCGCCCCCAGTCAGCCAGTCAGCAGGGGGAAGCCCCGCCCCCAGAGGAACATGTGACTTTCCACCTCCGGAGGCTTCAGTCTCCGATTGAAAAACTTCCTCTTGGGATGGTGTGTCTGTGTTACCTTGAAGAAGCTGGCAGCAACTCATGAGTAGAGAGGCCAATCCCTCGCTTCAGAGTAACCAGAAACAGGGTGGGGGGAGAGGGAGGGAAACGTCTGCTGAGCACTTCACTATTCCCTATGTAGAGATCGATTCTCATAGGGTATAATGGGACATTAATCTGGAGGTTTCGGGGGCTCTGGGGGTGCTGTTTTTTGAGGTAGAGGCACCAAATTTTCAGTACAGTATCTAGTGCTTCTCCCCAAAATACCCCCCAAGTTTCAAAACGATTAGACCAGGGGATCCAATTCTATGAGCCCCAAAATAAGATGCACCTATCCTTCATTATTTTCTATGGAAGGAAGACATTTTAAAAGGTGTGCTGTCCCTTTAAATGTGATGGCCAGAACTCCCTTGGAGTTCAGTTATGCTTGTCACACCCTTTTCCTGGCTCCACCCCCAATGTCTCCTGGCTCCACCCCCAAAGTCTCCAGATATTTCTTGAATTGGACTTGGGAAACCCTACCCAGTGACTAAATGGAACCTCCGTTTTCAGAGGCATTATATCAGATGCTGGGAAGAAACTATATGAAAATGCATTGGTTCTTGCTTGTGGGTACCCAGAGGCATCTCACAGGCTGTTGCAAGGAACAAAATATTTGGCTGCAGAAGGAATTGTGGTTTGGCGCTTCATGGCAATTTGTATGGCTGCAGACACTGAATAAATACGTGTTTTTCTTTGAGTCTCCCTCACTGAGAGCCAGTTTGGTGTAGTGGTTAAGTGCGCAGACTCTTATCTGGGAGAACCGGGTTTGATTCCCCACTCTTCCACATGCATCTGCTGGAATGGCCTTGCGTCAGCCATAGCTCTGGCAGAGCTGTCCTTGAAAGGGCAGCTTCTGTCAGAGCTCTGTCAGCCCCACCCACCTCACAGGGTGTCTGTTGTGGGGGGGAAGGTAAAGGAGAATGTGACCGCTCTGAGACTCTGAAATTCAGAGTATAGGGCGGGTTATAAATCCAATATCTTCTTTTTCATCATCTTACTGACTTGGTTTACTAGACTGCGGTTCTAGTACTGCGTTTGTTGTCATTCCTAAAGAACCAATTAATTCACAAAAAGTTGATTTCCTCAGGCACTTTGCGGCTTACTCTTCAGTCACCGGCGAAGAGGCGCAACGTTGAAAGTTCCAGGTTTTTTTCCCCTCTGAAAAAGAACCCCTGTGAGATCTTTGGGGATAAAAAAGGAGACCCAGGAAAAATGGCCATCTACTCAGCAGCCAGCTAGACTGTAGGTCAAGCGCAAACTCCAGATGCAAGACGGCCTGCCGGGTTTGATCTTTGGCATCTTTTCCATCTGGGGGTAAGTCCTTTGCCCAAGATGATGCTAGGCTAGATACAGTGATCATCTGGCCAAGTCAACGGCGTTTTCACTGCCCAAGGAATGGCAAGCGATGGATGACCAGTTAAATATGAACTCCTTTCAGTCCCTTCTGCCCGCAGGTGTCTCTACCTATGCAGAATCACGCAAACACACCTGTGCTCCTGGAGTGCAGACTCTGCACTGCGGATGTGCAGATGTTCCGGGTTCCAGAACTAGGCTGGTTCTAGAGGCTACAATCCACGTTTTGGGACCTGTGGCATGCATGGTTTTCTGACCAGCATATGAGCCTAACCCAGGGGTATCAAACATGTGGCCCGGGGGCCCAATCAGCCCCCTGGAGAGCTCCTATCAGGCCGAGCAATTGGCTGTCATCTGTTTCCTACTCCCTCTTTCTTCCTTCCTTCTACATCACAGCTTGCTTTGCAAGGCTTGCTCAATCACACAGGAGCTACAGAGCAAAACCTCTATTTTCTCTATTGGCTGAGGCTCCTCCCTTGGGGAGGAGGGCAGAGCTTGTTTTCCCAGGCTTTCTCAATCACACAGCAGAGACAACATCTCTTCCTTCTATTGGCTGAGGCTCCTCTACCCTGTCCCTTGGGGAAGGAAGGAAAGAGCAACAGCTTTCTTTGCCCAGTTCCCTGGATCCTATGAGAGAAACACAAAGAAAGCACCTTTAAGACCCAAGAGTCTTGTGAGCAAAAATTCTACTTTGTGAGCTACTGGCATTAAAAGTTGTGAGCTGCTGCATAAACTAGTGTACTCTGGGGGTCATCCTTCCTGAGCTGAGACAAAAATGTGTGAGCTGGAGGCTAAAAATCTGTGAGCTAGCTCACGCTAACTCAGCTTAGAGGGAGCACTGCTTATTGGTACATTTCACCTTTGGAGCATACGAAGCAAAGGACCTGTCCCTCACTTCAGGGATGTTACCTGGAACTATTGAATCCATCCTTGAGATGGCAATTGAAATTATATGTGATTCCCCAGACTAAAAAAGAGACACCCAACTGAGAGGAAGTCCCCCCTGGGTTTTTCTCTCCCTTGACCTTGATCAGTGCTAGATCGGCCTCCATGTGGTCAGGGAAGAAGAAGAAGAAGATATTGGATTTATATCTTGCCCTGTACTCTGAATCTCAGAGTCTCAGAGCAGCTCACAATCTCCCTTACCTTCCCCCCACACACAACAGACACCCTGTGAGGTATGTGGGGCTGAGAGAGCTCTCACAGAAGCTGCCCTTTCAAGGACAACTCCTGTGATAGCTATGGCTGATCCAAGGCCATTCCAGCAGCTGCATGTGGAGGAGCGGGGAATCAAACTCACTTCTCCCAGATAAGAGTCCACGCACTTAACCACTACATCAAACAAGATGTAGTTTGCAGGGTAGACACACTGTCACCCCCAGCAGCAGAACATTTATCCTCCCCAACTGTGTCCCGCTGGGGTCTCAAAGTCAAACAGGTGCTGCAGGTTCTTGGAGCAATACATAAACCTGCACAACCTATTTGACTATGCATAGAAGAAAAACAGACACTGTGCATCTCCCCAAAAACCCAATGATTCCTTCATACACTCTTTAAGTCGCTGAAAACTACTATCTATATGCAAACCACCTTGTCTTTCTAGCTCCCTAGAACAGGCAGCCTGGGGGCTGAATCAGGCCCTTGGAGGGCTTCTATCAGGCTCCCAAGCTACTGGCTGTCATCTGCTTCTTTCTCCCTCTCTCTTGCTTCCTTCTGCATCACAGCTTGCTTTGCAAGGCTTGCTCAATTGCACAGGAGCTGCAGAGCAAACCCCCTATTTTCTCCATTGGCTGAGACTCCCCCCTTGGGGAGGATAGCTTCCTTTGCCAGGCTCTCTCAATCACTCAGCAGAGCAAAGCCTCTCTTCCTTCTATTGGCTGAGGCTCCTCCCCCTCCTTGTTCCCTGGGGAAGAAAGGAAAGAGCCAGAGCTTCCTTTACCCAGTTCCCTGGATCCCAGGGGAAAGATACGAAGAAAGCACCTTTAAGACCACTGAGTGCTAATGTTTTAAATGTGTTTTAAGTTTTAAAAAATATTTAATTGTGTTTGTGTTTATTTCTCTGCTACCTAATCTTAAATCGGTACACAAATGGCCCGGCCCAACATGGCCTGGCCCAACAAGGTCTCATTTACGTCAAATGAGTTTGACACCCCTAACCTAAAAGAAAACTCGGGCAGGCCTCAATGGGACAGGGTGGGAAAGGATAAGGGGATCAATCGATTTTTTGTGATCTGAAGGCACCTGACGTCAGTCCATTTCAGAAGATACCCAGACTGAACCATGCCCCTTACTTGAACGGAAGGAAAGACGGCATATAAAAGCAACAAATAAACCTGCTTCTTAAGGCCCAAAGCCTATGCCCATGACCTTCAATGACCTTGAGACGTCCTTCCCGGTTTTGCCTTGTCAAAAGGCTAGAGGCCCTGTCGGGTGGGTATCTCTCGCCCCGATATGTATCCAAAAGCAGAAACCATCTTCCTCTGGGTCATTGTGGAGGGGAACATTGAGAAACGCCCCGTGACCACCCCTATTCACTGTCCCCATGGCAAGCAAGGCCTTATTATAGGACAAACGTTTGGCCGGAACTGAGGACTCTCAAAAAGATAGGGATGCGGCCCTGAGTAGAGTGAACGAACATTCTAAGGCACACAAACATACAGGGACATGTCAACAGGTGTCCACATATTTACATCCTGTTCATCCCATGTGCAGCTATCCACACCAAAGACAGACGTACACAGGGGAGAAAAGAACTTTAAAAGCCCTGACTTTGCATATGGAACCGCACACACACCCCACAGTCCGTCGCAGTGCTATACACTCATCCCCACACAAATGCACCACCACGCGCACACAGATGCCGTACATACGACCACCTCTCCTGTACATTCCCTGAACCACCAAGGCTTCCGAATGCACTCATATGCCTTCCTTTTCCTCAAGTATATGGCGTCCTATTCTTCCTATCCCTGCCTCTATAAGCCGACACACACTCCCACACTGCTGTTGACATGAGTTATGTGCTTATTCCTCACCTGCACCAAATTTCACCTTGGTGGTGGTGGGGAACTGCAAACTATTTTCCTTCCCCGCCCCCCCCCCCTGCTTCTCCCTCACAGACAGCTGCAATCCGGGGCCTGGTGGTGGTGGGAGAATGCAACCAAATAAAATGCGCACAGCTCACTGGCTGGAGAGGGACAAACTCGACAAACTATGCCCTGGATGTGTGCTGCAGTGTGGGACGAGAAATCGCTTTTTCTCCCGGCCTATGTGGAAAAAGAGGAGTGGTCCAGAAAGGGGGAATCCCTTGGCTCCCCGCTGCGGACAGAGCCTAACGATGCGCCTCTGGGAGACGCATCTCGGAGGCGGGTGGCGCATCGCCGTGGGGCAACTATGGCACAGCGCCTCTAGCTCCAGGCACCTCCGGGGCACTGAACCCCTCTAGGGCCATGCTGGGTCTCCCCAGCGGTGTTGTGATCGGCTGCTACCCACCTACTCTGCAGTGTTGCGACAGAAGGAAGCCAGGCGATGCTTGGCGCCACGCCAGCGCTGCAGTAGGATCCCCAGCCGCAGAGGCCCACAGAAGAGGAGGAGGAAGGAGGGCAAAGAGGGACCCCCCCTTAGCCTTCCTCACCCCTAGAGGCTCCCTGGGAGGAGACATGGGGGGAGGAGAGGGGGAGCCAGCTCAGAGGTGACCCATGCGCAAAGATGTCCTGCCCTTCTTGACCCAAGAGCAGTGAGGGTGGATTCAGCCGCCACAAGCAGGGCCAGAAACTGCCCCAAACATGGGTGGCGTGCTATTGGGGTGTGTGTGGAGGGGGGGGGAATCTAAGGAATCAGATGGTGGAGGGGAAGGCTTATTTTAAATCCAGGTAGGCCCTGAAAACTACACCCCCCCACACACACACATCCTGCAGGGAGGAAACCTTATCTGCAAACTGGAAGGCGGGGGGGGGGGGGGGTCTCTCCAGTGGAAAGGGAAGGAGGTGGGAGGGCCAGCCCTGCCCCCTTTCCCTCGCCACCTCCCCTTGCTTCCACTTCTGGGGGAAGATGTGCTGTGCCCAGAGGTTGTTGCGGGGGGGGGGAGAAGGCTTCAGGTTCCCCCCTCCCCTGGGAAAATCCCAGCTCCTGTCTTGATGGACAGACCCTCGCGTACTGCCTCCTCTCCCTCCCCAGCCCGGCTGTCTCTCTCTCTCTCCCCTTCCTGTGCTTCGCAAGGTTACAGCTGCTGCAACGGCGCCCTCGCTTTGATGTGTGTGTCTCCTCCCCCCCCCCCGGCAGAAAGAAAGGCGGATTAGCGACTCTCTCCAGAGCCATATGCTCCCCCCCCCCCGCAACCTCCTTCAAGCAGGCTGGTCTTTTTTCTTTCTTTTTCTTCTTTTTTTGCAAGCCTTCGTTCTCCTCTTTCACCCCTCCCCCGCCCCGATTTATTTCTGCAACTCCCCCCCCCCAAAAAAAAGTCAGAAAAACGACGCTTCGTTCCAGGATCCGTATCCCACCCTCTCAAAACCCCTCCCTCTTCTAGGAGGGAGATCATCTCGAAAGGATTTCTCAAACCAGACGTTTCACCCCCCCCTCCCCCCCCCCAAAAAATAGATGCCTTCCAGGGGCAGAGTTTAGGAAACCGGGGACGCCAGAAATGCAGCGGGGCGGCTGTTAAACCCCACCCCCCTCCATGCACACACCTTGCTCACCCCCCCCATCTCTCTGCAAACCCCCCCCCCCCCCCAGTTTTGTAGCACCTTCTCCAGTTTGGGGGAGAAAGAAGATGACCTTGGAGAGGAATCCGTTTTCCACTGTTCCCCCCACCCTCCCCAAACCGTGGGTGTCCCAGGCTTGGTTGGGCTTCCGCTTTCGACTGCCGCAGCCCCCCCCCATCCCCCCCCCAGAGGAGAAGACAGCCCTGGAATATCAATGAGGGGCCATCACAGCGCCCCCCCCCCCCTCTTTTCTCAGCACCAGATCCTTTCTGGAGACCTGGCTTCTCTCTCTCTCTCTCCTCTGCTGCATTCACACTACACGAAATAACGTGTTTTACATCCAGATTTTTACTGTAGACGAATAGCAAAAAAAAAAAAAAAATCTGGATGTCAAACATATTACCTAGTGCAGTGTGAACGCACCATCTTTCTCTCTCTCTCTCTCTCCTGCCTTCTGTGTTCTCACTTCTCGCCTATGACTCATCTTCCTTCCCTTTCCCCGGCTTCTCCATCGGTTCCTAGCTGACATTTTTTATTTTCTTTTTTGGTCCTTGAGAGATTTCTCTCCCCCTGTCCTGCTCATTCACAGCCTTTGCAATCATTGTACTCCCCTCCCCATCCTTCAAAGCATGTGCGATTTGCAAAGACACCTCTCCCCCCCCCCCGCGCATCTCTTCTAGGCACCCCAATTCTCAAGAACGCCCCCCTCAAAACAACCTTAAAGCGGGGGGGGGGGGTGGTCCTCAATTCCGCATCTCCCACCATAAAAAAACACAGCCCGCTGCTTTTATATGCACACCTAACCACGGCTGTGGTTCCCAGAACACTGCATGGCGCGATAAGGCTTTATCTGTGCCCAGCTAAAAATATTTCCTGAGCATGGAGAAAAAAAGGGGGGGGGTGTTGCAAGCCGGGTCTGGTGGAGGGGGGAGAGGAGGGGGACTCAGGAGCAAAATTAGGCAGGTCAAGGAAGCAAAAAAAAAAAAAACCCAGCTCAGGAGAAGAGGTTACATTGCCTGGAAAAAGGGACAGGCAGAGGGGAATGGAAGGTTACTGGATGGGTGGGGTAGGGTGCCAACATACGGGCACCAGTGGCACTCTATGCCCAGGCATCTATAGATCCGTGTCACACGCCCACAGGCAGACGGCAGATGCCGATGCACTTGTCCCCGGACACGCAGGTGGAGGGAGGATTCACACGTGGCGCATGGGAAACGCTGACACGTGTCTCGGTGCAGATCTCAGCTGTCTTGAGGGGGGGAGGGATAGGTCTGTCTCTGGGATGAGCAGCCAGGCGAAATGACTCCATGGGGCAGAGAGAGCGAGAAAGAGAGATGTGCGGACACCCAGCAACGTCCACCCCAAAGAGCACATCGATGTGCCGACAGATGCTCTCCCCTGGGCACGCATAGCGAGGAGGGGGCAGACATGGCGGCATCGCTGGAGGCGCATATGCGGCACAAGGACGCATGGATGTCAAGCGCACGCAAAGCGGCAATCTGGAATTGACAGGGGTACCCAAGCGGAGAGGGTTGGGGGGGGGGATGTTGACAGCGCCATGCATGCACAAATACACACACAGAGCCGGTGTTGGTACCTACCCCCATCTTGGTGGCTTTCCCGTCTCAGCCTGGATGATCCAGAATCTCTTGGGGCCTCTAGCTGGCTGGCAGACAAACAGGTAGATGGACGATGGGTGGGTGGGTGGATGGATGGGGGAAAGAGAGAAAGAGAGAGAGAGAGAGAACAAGACAGACAGGGGAGAGGAGGAGCCGCCTGCGCCCCAGCCAGGGATACTATGCCCACGGCTGCCAGGCGCGGAAGGACGGAGCCCAGCAGGCTCCCGGCTCTGCTGTCTGAGCCAGGGAGGGCGCCACAGCCAATCAGCAGTGACTCCCCCCCCCGCGCCAGCCCACCAGCAAGCCCCTCCCCTTTTACTGCAGAATTCACCTTCCCCAAGGTAGGGGAGAAGGGGGCAGGGGATCCCCGAACCTCACCGAGACACCTGTGCCAAAGTGACCCCAAATGACACCCCAAAAGAGGCAGGCCTCTCTCTGAGCGACCCCCGGTTTTACGAAGGTCGTTCTGCGAGCCACGGTGCTGGGACACCCAAGGAAAGAGCGCCTAACATTATTTGCAAAGCGCAGGCCTCAATAGGCACCCACTCCAACCCCAGGATTCATGTGGCCCCTAGACACAAAACACCACCCCATAGGGTGTCCACAACCATGACACATCTCCCCCCACCCCAAGCGTACATTGCCAACTCACAGAACCCCACATGTCCCGCTGTATCTCTCTCCCAAAGACAAGAGGCAGTTTGGTGTAGTGGTTAAGTGCATGGACTTTTATCTGGGAGAACCGGGTTTGATTCCCCACTCCTCTACTTGCAGCTGCTGGAATGGCCTTGGGTCAGCCGTAGCTCTCGCAGAACTGTCCTTGAAAGGACAGCTTCTGGGAGAGCTCTCTCAGCCCACCCACCTCACAGGGTGTCTGTTGTGGCGAGAAAGGTAAAGGAGATTGTGAACCGCTCTGAGACTCTTCAGAGTGGAGGGCGGGATAGAAATCCAATATCTTCTCCTTCACAAATGGAGAAAGAATTGCTGTCCAAAATAAATTTGAAGAGTGTTGGGATCAGAGGAACGGGGATCGATTGGGATTTCTTCTTCCCGAAACCTCACCAATTTTAGCCCAGGGCTCTTTGAAGTCGCGTTTCATGTTGCTGAGAGAGAGAGAAAGAGACCACAGAGCTAGAGTTTTTTTTAATAAAGTGGCGGGTTATATAAATTACAAAAATAACATGCACACATCCTCAATGGTCGGTTAGGAGAAATCTGTCCCGGCCTGACCCTCTAGGTGGCCCCTGGATTTCGTAAAGGATATACCCGCACACCTAAAATGGCTGGCTGTGCTTAAAGTAATACTGGCTGATCAGGAGAGGAAAAGAAAACATACATTTTTGGGAATGCCCCAATTCAGGTGTCTCAGAATTTTATAGCCCAGGGGTGGCCAAACTTGCCTAACGTCAGAGCCACATAGGTTAACTATCAGATGTCTGAGAGCTGCAAGGAAAGAAGGATGGTGAGGGTCTGGAGACCAAGTCCTGTGAGGAAAGGTTGAAGGAGCTGGTCATGTTTAGCCCGAAGAGGAGGCAGCTGAGAGGTGATAGGATCACCATCTTCAAGGACTTGAAGGGCTGTCATCTAGAGGATGGTATGGAATTGTTTTCTGTGGCAATGGAACAGGCTTCCTCGGGAGGCGGTGGGCTCTCCTTCCTTGGAGGTTTTTCAACAGAGGCTAGATGGCCATCTGACAGCGATTGAGATCCTGTGAATTTGGGAGGAGGCATTTCTGAGTTTCCTGCATTGTGCAGGGGGTTGGACTAGATGACCCTGGAGGTCCCTTCCGACTCTATGATTCTATGAAAGCAAATAGACTGGAAGAAGGGAGGGAGGTATAAAGAAAGCAATTTTAATTTCAAATGCATTCTCCAGGCTGCAAGCCAGTGGGGCAATGGGGACTTCAAGAGTCACACGATATGTGTCAAAGAGCCACATTCTTCCTTCTCTCCACCGTCTTGCCAAGGATGTGGACCCATCGTTTCTGGTTTTGGGGGTCTTGTGGTGGCGGTCTAGATTTATGGCCTGGAGATCTGGCAGGGTGATCTTGACTCGCAGATCTGCTGGAGCTTTTACTGACTTCCTGTCATCCTAGGTTATCTTCTGGACTTGGCTTTCAGCCCTCTCTCTCATTCTCTTGGCCCTCATCCACGGCTGGACAGGTTACAGACTTGTAGGGTTATTTACTTGCACCACTGTGAACTGGACGGCCCAGGCTAGCCCGGTCTCATCGGATCTCGGAAGCTAAGCAGGGCCAGCCCAGGTTAGTACTTGGATGGGAAACCACCAAGGAAGTCCAGGGTTGCTACGCAGAGGTAGGTGATGGCAAACCACTTCTGCTCATCACTTCCCTCAACCTAGATGGCCCAAGCTAGCCCAGTCTTGTCAGCTCTCAGAAGCTAAGTAGGGCCAGCCCAGGTTAGTACTTGGATGGGATACCACCAAGGAAGTCCAGGGTCGCTGTGCAGAGGCAGGCAACAGGAAACCACCTCTGCTTGTCGCTTGCCTCGACCTAGATGGCCCAGGCTAGCCCAGTCTTGTCAGCTCTCAGAAGCTAAGCAGGGTCAGTCCAGGCTAGTACTGGGATGGGAGACCACCAAGGAAGTCCAGGGTCGCTGTGCAGAGGCAGGCAACAGGAAACCACCTCTGCTTGTCGCTTGCCTCGACCTAGATGGCCCAGGCTAGCCCAGTCTTGTCAGCTCTCAGAAGCTAAGCAGGGTCAGTCCAGGCTAGTACTGGGATGGGAGACCACCAAGGAAGTCCAGGGTCGCTACGCAGAGGCAGGCGATGGGGAACCACCTCTGCTTGTTGCTTGCCTCAACCTAGATGGCCCAAGTTCGCCCTGTCAGCTCTCAGAAGCTAAGCAGGGTCAGTCCAGGCTAGTGTCAGAACTTGTAACTACTGCTGAGGCTTAACTGTAATGTAACCAGTATTTGCTTTGTACTTTCAGTATTGCTCATGCTCAGATTGTAACTGAACCAAACTGACTCCATGTTGTAACCTCTTAACAACCCCGAGTGCCTATGTAGCAATTAACCTTGCCCTACTGGTATCCAAAATATTTAGGGCTGTAGATTGAATTATGGTGTGTCTCTGCACATTCTCACACTAGTGCCCTTTGAAGCCAAGCAGTGTGGCCTTCAGAACGAGGAGGCAACCTCCTTACTGATAGTGGATGGTGGGAAGACAGATGTGCTTGCAATGGGGTGAATTGTGGCTTTGTGATGTGTTTGCTTTAGTGTATAAAACTGTGCTAGTGGTGGCCCTTGCCATCACTGTTATCTCGTCTCTTCCAGTACTTAGTTCTCTCTAATAAAATCCTAGCTTTGAAACCAAGTATGGGATCCGTTTGAAGTTCTTAAGTTCTGACAGCTAGTACTGGGATGGGAGACCACCAAGGAAGTCCTAGGTCACTATGCAGAGGCAGGCGACGGGAAACCACCTCTGCTTGTCGCTTGCCTCAGCCTAGATGGCCCAGGCTAGCCCAGTCTTGTCAGCTCTCAGAAGCTAAGCAGGGCCAGCCCAGGTTAGTACTGGGATGGGAGACCACCAAAGAAGTCCTGAGTCGCTGTGCAGAGGCAGGCAACAGGAAACCACCTCTGCTTGTCGTTTGCCCCAACTTAGATGACCCAAGCTAGCCCAGTCAGCTCTCAGAAGCTAAGCAGGATCAGCACAGGTTAGTGCTCAGATGGGAAATCACCAAGGAAGTCCAGGGTTGCTACGCAGAGTTAGGTGATGGCAAACCACCTCTGCTCATCACTTGCCTCAACCTAGATGGCCCAAGCTAGCCCAGTCTTGTCAGCTCTCAGAAGCTAAGCAGGGCCAGCCCAGGTTAGTACTTGGATGGGAGACTATCAAGGAAGTCCAGAGCGGCTACACGGAGGCAGACAAGGGCAAACCTCCTTGGCATGTCACTTGCCTCAACCTAGATGGCCCAAGTTAGCCCTGTCAGCTCTCAGTAGCTAAGCAGGGTCAGCCCCGGTTAGTTCTTGGATGGGAAACCACCGAATAAGTCCAGGGTTGCTACGCAGAGGCAGGCAATGGAAACCACCTCAGTTTGTCTCTTGCCTTGAAAACCCTACGGGGGTCACCGTTACTTGGCTGGGATTCGATGGAACTTTCCATCACCACCGACGTATATGCACTGACCTGGGTAGCCATCTCATCAGAGATCTCATCAGATCTCAGAAGTGAAGCAGGGTCAGCTACGGTTAGACCTTGGATGGGAAGTCACCCAGGAAGACAAGGGTTGCTATGCAGAGGCAAGGCGATGACAAACCACCTCTGTTTGTCTCAGTCCTGACCTAGATGGACCAGGCGAATCTGTTCTCATCAGATCGCAGAAGCTAAGCAGAGCTGATTAGCCATTGGATGACAGACCCCCAAGGAAGTCCAAGGTTGCTTCGCAGAGGCAGGCAAAAGGCAAACCACCTCTGTTCATCTCTTGCCTCGACCTGGGTGGTCCAGGCTAGTGTGATCTCAAAGTTAAACAAGGTCGGCTGTGGTTAATATTCAGATAGGAGACCGCCAAGGAAGTCCGGGGTTGCTATGCAGAGGCAAGCAACGGCAAAGCACCTCTGAACGTCTCTCGGCTTGACCCGGGCGGCCCAGGCTAGCTTGATTTCATCAGATCCTGGAAACTAAGTAGGCCAGCCCTGGTTGGTACTTAGATGGAGGCAACCAAGAAAAGCCAGGGTTGCTACGCAGAGGCAAGCAATGGCCAATCGGCTCTGTTTGTCTCTTGCCCTGACCTGAATGGCCCAGGCTAGCTTGATTTCATCAGATCCTGGAAACTACGGTAAGTAGGTCAGCACTGGTTAGCACTTGAATGGAGACCACCAAGAAAGGCCAGGGTTGCTACGCAGAGGCAGGCAATGGCGAACCAGCTCTGTCTGTCTCTTGCCCTGACCTGAATGGCCCAGGCTAGCTTGATTTCAACAGATCCTGGAAACTAAGTAGGCCAGCCCTGGTTGGTACTTAGATGGAGACCACCAAGAAAGGCCAGGGTTGCTACGCAGAGGCAGGCAATGGCGAACCAGCTCTGTCTGTCTCTTGCCCTGACCTGAATGGCCCAGGCTAGCTTGATTTCAACAGATCCTGGAAACTAAGTAGGCCAGCCCTGGTTGGTACTTAGATGGAGACCACAAGAAAGGCCAGGGTTGCTACGCAGAGGCAGGCAGTGGCGAACCAGCTCTGTCTGTCTCTTGCCCTGACCTGAATGGCCCAGGCTAGCTTGATTTCAGCAGATCCTGGAAACTAAGTAGGCCAGCCCTGGTTGGTACTTAGATGGAGACCACCAAGAAAGGCGAGGGTTGCTACGCAGAGGCAGGCAATGGTGAACCAGCTCTGTCTGTCTCTTGCCCTGACCTGAATGGCCCAGGCTAGCTGGATTTCAACAGATCCTGGAAACTAAGTAGGTCAGCCCTGGTTAGTACTTAGATGGAGACCACCACGGAAGTCCAAGGTTGCTACGCAGAGGCAGGCCATGGCAAACCACCTCTGAACTCGGCTTGACCTGGATGGTTCAAGTTAGCCTGACCTCATCAGATCTCAGATCAGATCTCAGAAGCTAAGCAGGGCTGTTTCTGATGCATCAATAAGTTGCAAAAAAGCTGCAAAACCCACAAGATTCTTTTTCAGTGCATCCAAAGACTGCGCCTAGAATTCCCAATGGACAAATGGGACCGAAAGTCTCCAGTAAGATTTCAAAATGGCACTGAACTCTTGAGCCTTTTTGAATTTAGTGCCATTTGAGTTTGGTAAACCTACACTGGCCACCCCACCCCATCGCAACAATTCTGCATCCATCTACACCCTAGCCCTGTTTCCTAAGAACAGTCCGGTCTCCGAACCCTTGAACTTCCCACGCCCAAAACTTATCTCAGGGCAATGGACTGATTCTAGAGACACCGGAAATCTGCAGCTCTTGAAAACACAGAGACCCTTAAGCCTGACTTAGGTCAGGCATGGCTGCAAGTAGATTTGCCAATCTCCAGGTGGTACGCATACAGAGGAAACCACCGCAAATGGATTGAGCAACACAAATAGCTGGTGAAAAAAAAGTCTTAAAGACCACTTAAATCCTTTGCGCATCAAATTCTATTATATTCATAGAACACATTGAAAGAGCACATTATGCATCATTCATCATTCATATCATTGCATTTGAAACAAATTCTTATCAAAAAGCTACAGTGCCATGCACTGAAGAAAGAAATACAGCTGCTTTACCGTCTGCTAGTGCTACCTGACAACATCACCCCTCAGAGAAGCAAAGTTGGCAACTGGATTTTGTCCTGGATATTCAGTGTGTGGCGTGATGACTGGCAGGGTACACTGAGTGCCAGAGCACGGGACGGTAACTTTAAGAGCTTTGATAAGAATTCGTGTTTCAAATGCAAGGATATGAATGATGTGTGTAATGCTTGAGAAGCATAACAACATGCTCTTTTGATGTGTTCTATGAATACGGTAGAATTCGATGTGCAAAGAATTTAAGTGGTTTTTAAGACTTGATGTGCAAAGGATTTAAGTGGTCTTTAAGACTTTTCCACCATCTATTTGTGTCGTTCAACCTCCGGGTGGTAGCTGGAGATCTCCTGAGATTACAACTGATCTCCAGGCGGCAGGGATCAGTTCTCCTGGAGAGACGTTGGTCTCTATGGCCTTCTACCCCGCCTGAAGCCCCTCCTCTCCCCAACCCCACCCTCCTTAGACTCCACCCCCCTCAAATCTCCAGGTATTTCCCAACCCAGAGGTGGCAACCCTAGCAGCTAGAGGGTTCTGGTTCAAACAGGGCTTGTGCAACAGCCACTGAGAATCAAAAAAGGGGGGGTGCCGAGCAGGGGTCGTTTTGTAGAAAAATAACATATGCTACCCCTACCAGCCAAAAGGAACCTGACGCAAGAAAGGAGAACCCTGGGCAAGCGAGGCCTGCTTGGGCTGGCTAGAGATCCAGCCAGCCCAAGCAGGTCTCGCTCGCCTGGGGCTCTCTTGGGCCACCTTCCCCCACAGTCAAAAGACCAGCGAGCTACATGCTGCCCAAAATCACATAAGAAGTGGAGGTGTGGGCTTCTCCAGGGGTTAATGAGGGCTGCTGGGGGTGTGGCAAAGCTCCTCGTTGTTGGCTGGCTGCCTGCTCTCCTAATCCAGGGATTGTTATGCAGCTGCACCTACTACTCAATGGACGGTAGGTGGAGAGGAGGAGGCCTGGTGCTGAGACAATAGAGTCTGTCATTAAAGATCTGCCTGCAGCCGAGGAGGGTACCTCGTCCAATATTTTTATAAATCCTCAAAGCTCCTGCTTCAAGGGTGTATCGAAAGCATCTGGATACTTATGTACTCTCTTTCTATCCTGCCAATGTGCCTTACCTCGTTCTCCTCTGCTCTGTTTTATCCTCACAACAACCCTGCGAGGTAGGTGAGGCTGCAACTCGTCCAAGGCCACCTAGCGAGCTTCTGTGGCAGAACGGGGGATTCGAACTCGGGGCTCCCAATCTTACCTAGACGGATAGCTTTAACCACTGCACCACAGTGCCTGTTCTCCTCCGTTTTATCCTCAAAGCAACCCTGTGAGGTAAGTTAGGCTGAGAGAATGCAACTGGTTCAACTTCACCCAGCAAACTACCACGCCAGAGTGGGGATTCGAACCCAGGTCTCGCAGACTCTAGTCCAGGGGTGGCCAAACTCGCTTAATGTAAGAGCCACATAGAATAAACATCAGATGCTTGAGAGTCACAAGAGCTGAATGTCAGATGTTTGAGAGCAGGAAAGGAGGGAGGGGTGGAAACAAAGCAACTTTAAATGCATTTTCCAAGCCACCGGTTGGCTTGGCTTGGAGAAGTGATTTAAAGACGAAGGAAGGAAGGAAGGAAGGAAGGAAGGAAGGAAGGAAGGAAGGAAGGAAGGAAGGAAGGAAGGAAGGAAGGAAGGAAGGAAGGAAGGAAGGAAGGAAGGAAGGAAGGAAAATAGATGAGGAAGAGAGGTGGAAAGAAAGCAACTTTAATTTTAAGTTCATTCTCCAAGCCACCAGTTGGCTTGGCAAAGTTATTTAAAGAGACAAATGCCTTCTCCAAGCCAGCTGACGAGGTGGTGGGGGCTTCGAGAGCCACACAATATGTGTGAAAAGAGCCATATGTGGCTCCTGAGCCACAGTTTGGCCACCACTGTCCTGTTCCAACACTTTAACCGCTGGCTACACCATGCTGGCTGTAATACCACCCACAAATTCCATATCCAGCTGTCCAAAGTGAGGTACAGCAACCCCAGCTTTTAACCCCTTTAGCCTGCTAAGCGAGTATCTACACTGCATGCTCATGCAGGTTTAATAACCAGGGCTTTTTTGTTTTGTTTTTTAAAAGCCCAGCAGGAACTCATTTGCATATTAGGCCACACCCCTGATGCCAAGCCAGCAAAACTGCAATCCAGTGCATTCCTGCTCCAAAAAATCCCTCTTAATAACCATTCTCTCTCTGCCCGTCTGGCCAAACTCTCTTTTGCAAAGTGCTTGGGGTTCTAATATAATTTCCAGCACCTTTTTCCACACAACAAAATGCAGGATTCTTTTTCAGGGAAAAAAAAAACCCCATAATAAAACTGGGTTTCAAACCAACACAAACAGGTAAGGCAGATCCGCCTTTGGAACTTGCGCACCGTTTTCCTGCCGCACTCCGAGAACTCCGAGTGAGCACAAAAAAATCCTTCCCACCCACGCACAAGCCTTATCATAGTGCCCTTGCCTTCTTTGTGCATTCTAATGTATGTAGCCTCACACAGAACATCGCTTTTCTCTTGGTCGGTTACTCCCTTCTCGCCAACTTAATGGGCATTTAACAACATTCGGCGTCAGCCTGACTCCCAGAAAGGCCCTCTTCGGCTTGCCGCTTCAGCCTCCTTCAGTGCTGAATCATTTCCGAAAGGGCCGCTTCGGACATGCATGTTCACCAAGGGACAGCATGCACATGTGAATGAGCTTTGCAAGATGAAACTGCCACAGCTTTGGTGTAGTGGTTAAGTGTGCCAGTGTAGTGGTTAAGATCCAGTTTGGTGTAGTGGTGAAGTGCGTGGACTCTTGTCTGGGAGAATCGAGTTTGATTCCCCACTTCTCCACTTGCAGCTGCTGGAATGGCCTTGGGTCAGCCGTAGCTCTCGCAGAGCTGTCCTTGAAAGGGCAGTTTCTGTCAGAGCTCTCTCAGCCCCATCTACCTCAAAGGGTGTCTGTTGTGGGGGAGGAAGGAGATTGTGAGCCGCTCTGAGACTCTGAGATTCAGAGTATAGGGCAGGATATAAATCCAATATCATTATCTTCTTATTCTTCATGCCTTCTGTCCAGTTGGCACAGAGTCCCTATTCAATGGTACCCTTTCACAAAGCATGGGAGTAATCAAGTGATGAGAAACAAATGCCCATGTGAACGGATCCCTAGAGTCTCAGGAATCAGGCCTTGGGTTCTCACCTGAGGGGGCAATTCCACGGGGGTTATGAAAGGCCCATTCACAAGTGCCGTTCGAAGCGGAATGACGTTCTCCCAAATCCATTGGAGTTAATGGAGTTAGAAGGATACAGCTGGTGTTGCCAGCAATACTCCCTCTAAGCCAGTGGTGGTCAAATTTGGGAGGGAAGGAGGGAGGGAAGGAAGGAAAGTAGATGGAGGGAGGGGTGGAATCAAAGCAACTTTAAATGCATTATCCAAGCCACCAGTAGGCTTGACTTGGAGAAGTGATTTAAAGAGAGAAATGCCTTCTTCAAGCTGGCCAACAAGGTGGCAGCAGCTTTGAGAGCCACACAATATGTGTGAAAGAGCCACATGTGGCTCCCGAGACACAGTTTGGCCACCCCTGCTCTAAGCTGTGGGGTCTTGTGAGGAAAAAAAATTCTACTTCGTGAGCTACTGCAGAAATTAGTTTCCCCTGGGGCTGTTTCTCCTCAGCTAAGACAAAAATGTGTGAGCTGGAGGCTAAAAAACTGCGAGTTAGCACACGCTAACTACAGGGAGATCTCCCCATAAGAACATAAGAGAAGCCATGTTGGATCAGGCCAATGGCCCATCCAGTCCAACACTCTGTGTCACACAGTGGCCAAAAAAACCCAAGTGCCATCAAGAGGTCCACCAGTGGGGCTAGAAGCCCTTCCACTGTGACCCCACCCAAGCACCAGAATACAGAGCATCACTGCCCCAGACAGAGGTCCAACAATATTACAGCTTATCTCCAGATGATAGAGGACAGCTCCCCTGGAGAAAATGGCTGCTCCGGAGGGTGGACTCTATAGCATTATACTCTGCCGAGGTCTCACCCCTCCCCAAACTCCTCCAGGCTCTACCCCCCAAATCTCCAGGTATTTCCCAGCCTTATGCTGACAACCCGAAGTACAGTTTAAGACTGTAATAGAGGGGACCTTACTGCACTCTGCCCAGGCCTGCATAGCCCAGGCTAGTCTGAGCCTACCAGTTCACGAAAGCTAAACAGGGTCAGCCCCAGCTAGTATTTGGATGGCCGACCCCCAAGGAATACCAGGGCTGCGATGCAGAGGCAGGCAATGGTGAGCCACCTCTGAAACATCTCTTGCTTTTTTTTTTAAAGTCTAGTTTGCCACCCAGTGGTGCATAATGTTAAAAGAGCTAGAACTTCTGGCTGCCAGACAATCTCAGGATCTCCTGGCTATACAAGCACACTGCCATACAATGATTAATTAATCAATCACCACACTCCTACAAACAGATTGTCCAACGAGGATTTGGAAGATGTGGGTTCAGATCTCCAGTCTGCTGTGGAATTCTGCCTGGTGACCTTGGGACAGTCACACACTTTCCACCTGACCCTACCTTGCAGGGGTGTTGCAGGAGAGGAAGACAAAGCAGGTCCCCCGATGGGGAGAAAGGCAGGCGTATCAATGAAATCAATAAAACAAAACCTGTCCTATAATGCAACAGCCTACGCAGCAACACCTGAATCTGTTCCAATGCAAAGTTGACAGATCATCCCTCACTCATACATAGTTTCCTTCAGCCTTGCTTTGACTTATGGCTGCCTCATACTGTTCCTTTATTTATGATTCACATTTTTAATTGATGATACACTTCTAAATCTGAAGGAGTCTTCTCTCTCTCTTCTTTTCCACCTTTGTGAGCAACCAGGAAAGCAGTTTGGTGAATCACCACTTCAAGATGTCTGGAGGCTTGTAAGAATTCTGCTGGAGTACGATTTCTTCTTACCTGGCTTTAATCCTCTTTTTTCATTTTTTAAGACAGGCTGTTAATGCCTTCAATTTAGTTGCTAAAAACATGGACTAACGTGCAGGATATAAGTTTAGAATAAATATATGACTTTTGAATCATCCTGTGTCTTTGGAGGGGGGATATCTCTTTTGTTTGTTTTATTTAAAACATTTATGAGCCACCTTTCTTCCTTATGGAGCTCAAGGTTAAATTAAATCAAAAGAGTTTCCAGCTCAACATTAGGAAGAATTTCCTGACCATTAGAGCGGTTCCTCAGTGAAAGAGGCTTCCTCAGGAGGTGGTGGGCTCTCCTTCCTTGGAGGTTTTTCAACAGAGGCTGGATGGCCATCTGACAGCGATGGGGATTCTGTGAATTTAGGGGGAGGTATTTATGAGTTTTCTGCATTGTGCAGGGGATTGGGCTAGATGACCCTGGAGGTCCCTTCCAACTCTATGATTCTAAGGTGGGGCTGCCACTGAAAAGGCCCTGCCTTGTATGCCTACCAGATAAGGCTGCCAGGTCCCCATCCCACCCCGGGCAAGGCTTTTTTTGTAGCAGGAACTCCTTTGCATATCAGGCCACACACCCCTGATGTAGCCAATCCTCCAAGAGCTTACAGGGCTCTTCGTACAGGGCCTATTGTAAGCTCCAGGAGGATTAGCTACATCAGGGGGGTGTGGCCTGATATGCAGAGGAGCTCCTGCGATAATAATAATTTAAAAAAGCCCTGTTCCCGGCCACCAGCAGGGGTTGGGGGGACAGGATGCCAGATCCAGGTTGGGAAACTCCTGGAGATTTGGGGATGGAGCCTGAGAAGGACAGGAACGTCTATGAGGTACAATGCATAACAGGGTTGCCAGCTCTGGGTTGGAAAATACCTGGAGATATGAGGGGTGGAGCCTGGGGAAGGCAGGGCTTGGAGAGGAGGGGGCCCTCAGAAGGGTACAATGCCACAGACCCCACCCTCCAAAGCAGCCAGCTCCAGGTTGGGAAATGCAAGATTTGGGGGTGAACAGGGATCTCAATGCTACAGGGTCCACCTTCCAAAGCTGCTATTTTCTCCAGGGGAGCTGATCTCTGTAGTCTGGAGATGAGCTGCAATTCCAGGGGATCCCCAGAACCCACCTGGAGGCTGGCACCCCCCCACACACACACACCAGACAAGCTTTTTTGATTGGTGCGACTGTCAAGAGGGCCTCTCTCTGTGCTCTTAATTCCTGGACTAGAATATGCAGGAGACAACAGTCCTTCAGATACCCTGGTCCGAAGCCACCTAGGGCTTAGTCTTTGACTCAAGTCCCTCTCTCTGGGTCTCTGACCCCTGGTTCTTCCCCACAATTGCTTAGCTGTGTCATTTGGCACCCCCAAATGCTGACAGAGCAGGAGTGGCCAAACTTGCTTAATGTAGGAGACACATAGATATTTGAGAGCCACAAGATATGAACATCAGATGTTTGAGGGGAAGGAGGGAGGGAGGAGAAGAAGATTGAGGAGGAGGAGGATGACGACGAGAACGATATTAGATTTATATCCTGCCCTATACTCTGAATCTCAGCATCTCAGAGCGGTCACAATCTCCTTTACCTTCCTCCCCCACAACAGACATCCTGTGAGGTAGGTGGGGCTGAGAGAGCTCTTACAGCAGCTGCCCTTTCAAGGACAACTCCTACTAAAGTTATGGCATACCCAAAGCCATTCCAGCAGCTGCAAGTGGAGAATCAAACCCGGTTCTCCCAGATAAGAGTCCGCGCACTTAACCACTACAGGGAGGGAGGGAGAGAGGGATGGAAAGAAAGCAACTTTAACTTTCAATGCCTTCTCCAAGCCGCCGGCTGACTTGGCTTGGAGAAGTGACTTGAAGAGAGAAATGCTTTCCCTAAGCCGGCTGATGGGGTGGTGGGGGCTTCAAGAGCCACACAATATGTGTGAAAGAGCCACATGTGGCTCCCGAGCCACAGTTTGGCCATCCCTGTGATTGAGTGTGGGAGGGAGGCATTGCAAACAACACTTGAGAGTCTAAAACAATCTTTCCTTTTGAAATCAAATCAAAGCACAATGACTCAGGCCACAGTTCCGCCCCCCCCCCCCCAACAATCAATAACACCCAGCGCAAACACCCTCCGTAGGAGAACCAGACAGAAATCACAGCGTTGTCCGTTTAGCAATCGAGCCTTAATTATTTTCGGCATGCGTGTTCTACTTTGCACAGCCTCCTCCTCCACCACGCTCATATTCTCAAAGGCAGGCCAGGATCAGGGCCAGGTAGGCCTCAGCATCATTTGCTCGCCTCCCTCATTCTTCATCCGGTCTCCATGGCAACCGGGCAAGGGGGGCAGGCCATGTGACCCAGAGTCACTGTGGCAACCGACTGGAAGGGGTTTCCACGGCAGCAGCGAGGGACAGAGGATCACTGGGCAAGGAAAGAGGAGATCGGTCCCGCCTCCCAAAGCCGAAGATTTAGCCAAGCCTTAGGGGGGAGGAGGCGAGACTCTCAGGATCTACCAACCCCCTCCCCCCCTCATTTGTGAAACAACTGAAGAGGCACCTAGGGGGATTTTAAATCCATTGTCTTTCTAAAACTCCATTGAGAGATAAGAGGGTGCTCTTATCAATAGAGTGAATTGGCTGAAATTTATTGGGGGTGCCAATAAACACCTTGGGAAAGAGAACCGTTCCTGTCATAAAAACCTAAGAAAAACAGTGCTGGATCAGATGAATGGTCCATCCAGTCCCAGCATCCTGTCTCGCACAGCGGCCAACCAGTTCCTGCCAGCAACAGGGCAGGAAAGCCAAGGCCTTCCCCTGATAAGAACATCAGAAGAGCCCTGCTGGATCAGACCAGTGATCCATTTAGTCCAGCATCCTGCCTCACACAGTGGCCAGCCAATTCCTCTGGAGGGCCCACAATGAGGCACAGAGGCCGAGGCCATCCCCTGAATCTTGTGCGCTTTAATATCAACAAACATGTGTTGAATATTAACAAGCACATATTCATGTTCATCCCTCGATGCCCTAATATGTTGCCAGCTCTGGGTTGTGAAATACATGTAGATTTTGGGAGTGGAGCCTGAAGAAGATGGGGTTTGGAAATATATAAGGATAATTGGGGGTGATCCTACCCCACTCCACCACCCCACAGAACAAAGTTTATGAACTGTTGAACATATTTATGAAAATCTTTAGCTTTTCTTGAGGATCAAGTTCGAAGCATTCCCTCCAACATAAGTCACCTTCTTTCAATTTAAGGGGCTCTCTTCCAACAGAGGAAAGTTGAAGAAAGGCTCCTTATAGACTGGGGAAAGACTATTTGGAGCACAACTGGATCCCCCCCCAACCCCAAACTGTGGCCCCCTCTGTAGGATAACCTAGAAAAAGTGTACTTTAGATCAGGGGTGTCAAACATGTGGCCCAGGGTATGGATCAGGCCCACAGAGGACTCCTATTAAGCCCGCAAGCAACTCTGCTTCCTTCTCCCTCTCTCTTGCTTCCCTCTGCGACACAGCTTGCTGTGCCAGGCTTGCTCAGTCGCAGAGGAGCAACAGAGCAAAGCCTCTATTTTCTCCTCCCTTGGGAAAGAAGGGGGGGAGAGGGAGAGCTTGCTTTGTCAGGCTCTCTCAATCACATAGCAGAGCTACTGGGCCAAGCCTCTCTTCCTTCTATTGATTGAGGTTCCTCCCCCTCCTCATCCCCTGAGGAGGAAGGGAAAAAGCCGGAGCTTCCTTTGCCCATTTCCCTCAATCCCACAGGAAAGATACAAAGAAAGCACATTAAAAATGCACCTCTGCATGCTTTATAAAGTTTATATCTCCACCTGGCATTACATTTTATGACACACAAGGTCTCCTTTATATCGGATCCAGCCCTCGTAACAAATGAGTTCGACACCCCTGTTTTAGATGCTCAGAAAGCTACCATGCGCAAAAGCCACCGTCAGGGTCCTGCTGAAACTCAGCGCTTTGCAATCCCATAAACTGCAGGGAAAGATGGGCTTTTTTGTAGCAGGAACTCCTTTGCATATTAGGCCACACCCCACTGATGTAGCCAGTCCTCTTAGAGCCCACAGTAGGTCCTGTAAGAAGAGCCCTGTAAGCTCTTGGAGGATTGGCGACATCAGGGGGCATGGCCTAATATGCAAATGAGTCCCTGCTTCCCCCAAAAAAGCTCTGTGTTTAAGCATGTGCTCAACCTTGCCATGGGCTTCTGCAGATACTTGGCTATAACCAGACTGCACACCATATACAGAGAGACAGTGTGGTATAGCAGTTAAAGTGTTAGATGAGGATCTGAGAGACCCAGACTTGAATCCCCAGGGGGAATAATCTTTTCAGGCAATTTATTCAATCCTGCATAAAACCGATGTAGGTGGGAAAAGAATATCCTCTTACTTATCAAGAATACATTCTCAGGCCTCGAAGTGCACATTTGAGAGCCAGTCTGGTGTAGCGGTTAAGTGTGCAGACTCTTATCTGAGACAACCGGGTTTGATTCCCCACTCCTCCACTTGCAGGTGCTGGAATGGCCTTGGGTCAGCCATAGCTCTCACAGAGCTGTCCTTGAAAGGGCAGCTTCTGGGAGAGCCCTCTCAGCCCCACCCACCTCACAGAGTGTCTGTGGTGGGGGAGGAAGATAAAGGAGATTGTGAGCCACTTTGAGACTCTGAGATTCAGGGTGGAGGGCGGAATATAAATCCAATTCTTCTTCTTCTTCTTCTTCTTCTTCTTCTTCTTCTTCTTCTTCTTCTTCTTCTTCTACTTCTTCTATATAGCAGAATCACGTCTCATGTTACAAAACAAACCCCCTTCATCTCCAATGGCTCACAGTCTACACACTTAAGAAAATCCATACTGTCTTTCAGAAAAGACATACTCCGAGAGGCAAATGGTCTCAAAAATGATCAAACCAAATAGCCAGTGGCTCCAAAATGGACCCACCAGCCAGACACGATGAGTCTTTCCGGTACAGAGAGAATATTTTTATGAAGATAAAATTGATTTTTGGGTGTCCAAAACAAAACCATTTACAGATTTGCTACTGTGGCTTTCCAGGATCACATCCTCCAAAATCTGAACAATCTCAAACGCCGTTGAAATTTTCTGGGTGAGGCCTTGGCCTAGTCACACACACACACACACAGCCTAACTCAGCTCACAGGGTTGTTGTGAGTATAAGATAGAGGACAGGAGAATGATTTCCACTGCTTTGATGGGAGAAAGGTGAATCGAAGTAGAAGAAGAGAAGTTAGGTTTTTATACTCCACTTTTCTCTACCTTAAAAAGCCTCAGAGCAGCTTACAATCACCCTCCAGTTTGGTGTAGTGGTTAAGTGGGTGCACTCCAGTCTGGTAGAACCGGGTTTGATTCCTCGCTCCTCCGCTTGCAGCTGCTGGAACAGCCTTGGGTCAGCCATAGCTCTGGCAGGAGTTGTCCTTGAAAAGGCAGCTATTAGGAGAGCCCTCTCAGCCCCACCCACCTCACAGGATGTCTGCTGTGGGGGAGGAAGAGAAAGGAGATTGTGAGCAGCTCTGAGATTCAGAGTGGAGGGCAGAATATAAATCCAATATCTTCTTCCTCCCTTCCTCTCCCCACACAGGCACCTGGTGAGGGAGGTGGGGCTGCAAGAACTGGAACTGCTCCAAGGTCACCCAGCTGGCTGCATATGGAGGAGGAGTGAGGAATCCAACTTGGCTCTCCAGCTTAGAGTCCACCACTCTTCGGCACTGTGCCATGCTGGCTCTGCGAAGCAAGTAAATAAATAAATACATTCTCAAGTGTGTTTTACAGCCTCCCGTCTTAGGGTCTCCTGAGTACAATTGCCTCTCTCTTATTTGGCTCCTGAGCCGGTTCCAGAAGAGAGCTGGACATCTGACAGCATTCAGTCTCTTCCTCATGCCAATAACCATTTCTTTCCGACTGAATTTCCAAGATGTGTAGCACCTTGCTCTTCTCCTTGTTCAGGTTCCGGGGTTCCTACCACAAACCCAGTCTGGCAGCCATTTCACCCTCCCATTCCACATTTCTCAAACCTCACTCAGCTTCCCAGCACCCCCCTCTCATTTCTGCCCCCCAATCCTCCCAATTAGTCCCTTAAAGAGACTCTTTGCCAGTAACCATGGCTTTTTTTTTTGTAGCAGAACTCCTTTGCCTATTAGGCCACACACCCCTGACGTAGCCAATCCTCCAAGAGTTTACAGGGCTCTTACAGGGCCTACTGTAAGCTCTTAGAGGATTGGTTACATCAGGAGGGCGTGGCCTAATATGCAAAGGAGCTCCTGCTACAAAAAAAGCCCTGCCAGTTACTTTCCCATCATGGGCTTCTCTTTGGTCCTTATTGCTGGTGCTGAAATGGACAGTTCCCTGAGCAAAGTTGATGGCTGAATCATCCCCTCAGGCAGTTTCTTCGCCCCCCACCAAGGTCTCTTGAAGATTAGTTTCAGAGAGCAGCCCTTTTGGCCTACAAGTAAAACAGTCCGATTTGACACCAGTAGCCAGTTTGGAGTAGTGGTGAAATGCGCGGACTCTTATCTGGGAGAACCGGGTTTGATTCCCAACTGCTCCACTTGCAGCTGCTGGAATGGCCTTGGCTAGCCTGACCTCATCAAATCTCGGAAGCTGAGTCAGCCCTGGCTAGTACTTTAACAGGAGACCTTCAAGGAAGTCCAGGGTCTCTGTGTGCAGCGGCAGGCAACCTCTGTTGGTCTCTTGACTTAATGATGATGTCAGTCAGCTGCAATCTGACGGCAGCTTTACACGACAGATATTCACGTGCCTTTCTCACTGTGCCCTGGATCATGGAGATGCCTCCTTTGGCAGCCCCTGCCTTCTCTCGCTGCACAGGTGAGAGGCATGGGGCCATCACCCAGAAGGTCATGCATGCTCCTTCTCCAAGTGAAGTCACACAGGCATGGAACACCCATTACGGCCTGAACACGTCAAACTCTTCTCTGCTCAATGGAGGCCTTCACACGTTCCACTGTGGGGGCACCGTGCAACAGACCTGCATGCATGAATTATCCCAGATGCAAGAAGAACCCTGCAGGAAAGTCTCTCGCACAGGAAACATGGCTTCCGCTAAAAGCCAGGGGGCTCAAAATCTCAAACTGTTCACCCCCAAATCTCAAAACGTTGGGCAGAGGGGAGAAAGATGGCACCATGTTCAGAAAGAAGTCTCTAGGAGAGACAATGTGGTGTATTGGTTAAGAGTGTTGGACTAGTATCTTCGATACCTAGGTTCGAATCCTCACACGTTCTGCAGGAGAACATAAGAGAAGCCATGTCAGATCAGGCCAATGGCCCTTCCAGTCACACAGTGGCCAAAAAACCAGGTGCCATCAGGAGGTCCATCTGTGGGGCCAGGACACTAGAAGCCCTCCCACTGTTGCCCCTCCCAAACACCAAGAATACAGAGCATCACTGCCCCAGACAAAAAGTTCCAACAATGCACTGTGGATAATAGCCACTGATGGACCTCTGCTCCAGATGTTCATCCAACCCCCTCTTGAAGCTGGCTATGCTTGTAACCACTACCACCTCCTGTGGCAGTGAATTCCACATGTTAATCACCCTTTGGGTGAAGAAGGACTTCCTCTTCCCCTCACACCAGTCCCACTCTCTCAGCCTAATCTACCTCACAGGGTTGTTGTGAGGATAAACCGGAGGCAAGAAGAACCACGTGAGGCTGCTCTGGGTCTCCACTGGAGAGAAAGGAGGGGGAACAAAAGAATTAAATAAATCGTGATAATAAATATTTATAGAAGAAGTTACATACACACACCCCTTCCAGGGGTGGAATTCTAGAAGGAGCTCCTTTGCATATTAGGCCACACCCCTGATGTAGCCAATCCTCCAAGAGTTTACAAAAAAGAGCCTTGTAAGCCCTTGGAGGATTGGCTACATCAGGGGGGGGTGACCTAATATGCAAAGGAGTTCCTGCTGGAATTCTATACCTGCACCCTTCCATCCACCTCACCCCACCCCCTCAGCCTGGTTTATGCTGGGAGCCAGATCTTTCTACACATTACCATTCTGCTGAAACTTCAGCACTGGCTGAGCCAGCAGCTGCAGAATTTGGCATTTTTGGAAGCCATTTGCCTGAGAGGGCAAAGGTGGGGAAGAGATCTTGTACCTCTCCCTCCCCAGGAAAAGAATGGGATATTATTTCCCCATGACAGACTGTAATGTCCTGTGATCACAAAATGAAACAACTGAATGAAGGCCCAAATGGGAGTAAGTACTGGAGAGCCAGTTTGGTGTAGTGGTTAAGTGTGCAGACTCTTATCTGGGAGAACTGGGTTTGATTCCCCACTCCTCCACTTGCACCTGCTGAAATGGCCTTGGGTCAGCCATAGCTCTGGCAGAGGTTGTCCTTGAAAGGGCAGCTGCTGTGAGAGCCCTCTCCAGCCCCACCCACCTCACAGGGTGTCTGTTGTGGGGGAGGAAGGTAAAGGAGATTGTGAGCTGCTCTGAGACTCTTCGGAGTGGAGGGCGGGATATAAATCCAATATCTTCTATATGGGTTACTATCCATGGGGCATAGGGTTGCCAATCCCCAGGTGGGGACAGGGGATCCCCTGGTTGGGAGGCCCTCCCCCGGCTTCAGGGTCATCGGGGGAATATCTGCTGGGCACTCCATTATTCCCTATAAAAACCGATTCCCATAGAGTAGGGGTGTCAAACATGCAGTTTGAGGGCCAAATCAGGCCCTCGGAGGGCTCCTATCAGGCCCCTGAGCAACTGGTTGTCATCTGCTTCCTTCTCCCTCTCTCTTGCTTCCTTCTGCATCACAGCTTGCTTTGCCAGGCTTGCTCAATCACACAGGAGCTACAGAGCAAAGCCTCTGTTTTCTCCATTGGCTGAGGCTCCTCCCTTGGGGAGGAAATGGGGAGGAATAGCATGCTTTGCCAGGCTCTCTCAATCACATAGCAAAACTACTGAGCCAAACCTCTCTTCCGTCTATTGACTGAGGCCCCCCCTACCCAGTTCCCCAAATGGCTCAGCCCAACCCAACATGGCCCGGCCCTTCAAGGTCTCATTTATGTCAGATCCAGGCAGCCCTCATAGCAAATGAGTTCGACACCCCTGCCCTAGGGTACAATGGCGAATTGATCCGTGGGTATCTGGGGCTTGGGGAGTGGCTGTTTTTTGAGGTAGAGGCACCCAGATTTTCTGCATAGCATTTGACGCCTCTCCTCAAAGCACCCTCCAAGTTTCAATAAGGTTAGACCAGGGGATCCAATTCTATGAGCCCCAAAGGCAGTGCCCCTATCCATTATTCCGAATGGAAGGAAGGCATTTAAAAGGCGTGCGGTCCCTTCAAATGCGATGGCCAGAACTCCCTTGGGAGTTCAATGGTGCTTGTCACAACCGTGCTCCTGGCTCCACCCCCAAAGTCTCCTGGCTCCACCCCCAAAGTCTCCTAGCTCCACCCCCAAAGTCCCCACCAGTGTTCCCTCTAAGCTGAGTTGGCATGAGCCAGCACCCAGATCTTTAGCCTCCAGCTCACACATTTTGGTCTTAGCTCAGGCGGGAGGACCCCAGAGCACACTAATATATGCAGCAGCTCACAACGTGAAGGCCAGGAGCTCACAAAGCAGAATCTTTGCTCACAAGACTCTGCAGCTCAGAGGGGACATTGGTCCCCAGATATGTCTTGAATTGGACCTGGGAACCTTAGTGGGGCACTGCCCAACCATGCCACCCCCCCCCCCCCCCCCGTTGCCCTCGCTCCTCTTCATCCAAAGCCTGGCGACGATGTGTCTTCTTCTTGCCGGGCCCGGGCGTCCCTCTCTTTTCACCTTGCTCCGTCCTTCCTTCTCCTGCGGTTACAAAGCGAAATCAAACATCAGGTGACCAGCAGGAATCCTGGCCCCGCCTGGCTGGAAGCGCAGAAAGCCAAACCTCTCCAAGGCAGGCAGCCGCCCTAGCTGTCCCTCCACCCCCCCCCCTCTCCTTCCCACACAAGCTGAGGATCCACCGACCCCCCCCCCCATCACCACACCCCTCCCTCGAGGTCTGCTTTCACCTCTGGGAGAAGAATGGGCTTGCGGGGGTGGAGGAGCTGCGCAGAGCGCAGAAGAGGCTGGAGACAGGAAATGAGCGGGGAAGCCGGGCCCATCAGTCATCTGAAGAGCGCCTGTGGAAGGGGGGGGGCAGATCTGGAGATAGGGACTGCAGCGTTTGGGTTGGGGGGGGGCGTGGAGGCAGAGGGCAGGCCTTGCGCCCAGAGAGACCCTTCCTTGGCACATAACTGGCGCCCCCAAGTCGAAGGGCTGCAGGGAGAAATGGGGTGTGGAACAGAAGTGACCTTCAGAAGAACATCCTTTAGAAGGCCCGCTGCCTAGGAAAGGGGCCATAGCTCAATGGCAGAGCCTCTGCTTGGCCTGCAGAAGGTTCCAGGTTCGATCCCTGGCCTCTCCAGAGAAAAGGACCAGTCAAGAGGTGATGGGAAAGGCCTCCTCTGAGACTCTGGAGAGCCACAAAGTGGGGCTGTAGCTCAATTGTAGAGTGTCTGCTTGGCAGGTCCCAAGTTCAATCCCTGGCATCCTGAGACCCTGGAGAGCCATGACGTGGGGCTGTAGCTCAGTAGTCGAGCATCTGCTTGGCATACAGAATGTCCCGGACTCCCAGGTTCAACCCCCAATATCTCCAGGCAAAAGGTGATGTAAAAGACCTCTGCCTGAGATCCTGGAGTGCCACGAAGTGGGGCTGTAGCTCAATGATAGCTTGGCATGCAGAAGATCCCAGGTTCAATCCCTGGCATCCCCAGTTAAAAGGAACAGGCAAGAGGTGATAGGAAAGACCTCAGCCTGAGACCCTGGAGAGCCACAAAGTGGAGCTGTAGCTCAATGGTAGAGCATCTGCTTGGTATGCAGAAGGTCCCAGGTTCAATCCCCAACATCTCCAATTAAAAGGACCAGGCAAGAGGTGATGTAAAAGACCTCTGCCTGAGATCCTGGAGAGTCATGAAGTGGGGCTGTAGCTCAATGGTAGAGCATCTACTTGGCATTCAGAAGGTCCCAGGTTCAATCCATGGCATCTCCAGTTAAAAGAACCAGGTTGGAGGTGATGGAAAAGACCTCTGCCTGAGATCCTGGAGAGCCACAGAGTGGAGCTGTAGCTCAATTGTAGAGTGTCTGTTTGGCAGGCTGAAGGTCCCAGGTTCAATCCCTGGCATCCCAAGACCCTGGAGAGTCATGAAGTGGGGCTGTAGCTCAGTGGTAGAGCATCTGCTTGGCATACAGAAGGTCCCAGGTTCAATCCCCAACATCTCCAGTTAAAAGGACCAAGCAAGAAGTGATATAAAAGACCTCTGCCTGAGATCCTGGAGAGCCACAATGTGGGGCTGTAGCTCAATGATAGAGTGTCTGCTTGGCATGCAGAAAATCCCAGGTTCAATCCCTGGCATCTCCAGTTAAAAGAACCAGGCTGGAGGTGATGGGAAAGACCTCAGCCTGAGACCCTGGAGAGCCCTGCCAGTCTGAGTACTCTGGGACAAGAATGACTGTGATAGATCAATGGTCTGATTCAGTGTAAAGCAGTTTCATGTGTTCATTTATTATTATTATTATGTGTTCATGGCTCAGAGATGGAGCATCTGTTTGGCATGCAGAAGGTCCCAGGTTCAATCCTCGGCATCTCCATTGGAAAGGCCCAAGTCAGATGTGATGTGGAAGACTCTCAATCATATATGCTGAAGCCCTGCCCATCTGGGTAGACAAGTCTGACTTTGATGGACCAAGGGTCTGATCAGTAGAAGGTGGCTTCATCCACCCATCTGTGGTACAGCCGAAGACAGTTCCAGCCAATCTCCATTTCTACACTGAAAGGGGCAAGTGGGCAAAAGTCAGAGGGACCCCTATGTTGGTTACCCTTTGCACACTTTGCATGCTTTAAGGGCATCTCGTCATCCTTACAACGATTCTAGAAGGCAGACCGGTATTATTAACCTCATATGGCAGACAGGAGGAGGAGAGCTAGTTTGGTGTAGTGGTTTAGTGTGTGGACTCTTATCTGGGAGAACCAGGTTTGATTCCCCACTCCTCCACTTGCAGCTGCCGGAATGGGCTTGGGTCAGCCATAGCTCTCGCAGAGTTGTCCTTGAAAGGGCAGCTTCTGGGAGAGCTCTCTCAGCCTCACCCACCTCACAGGGTGTCTGTTGTGGGGTAAGAAGATATAGGAGATTGTGAGCCGCTCTGAGACTCTGGTTCAGAGAGAAGGGCGGGGTATAAATCTGCAGTTGTCGTCTTCTTCTTCCCTGTCTAGCAGTGGTTGCACAACCCAAAGCCACTGCACGAGTGGTAAGATTCAAACAGGAGGCTCCCCAAGTTATAACTTCCTCCTCTTTTCATTACACCACCTCTCTGGCCTCATAGTGCTTGGCGAAGATTGAGAAAGAAGCCAGATCTTAAAATTCAGAACAGAGGGGTGTAATCCAGGGCTTCTGAATCTAGGGCTACCAATCCCCAGGTGGGGGCAGGGGATCCCTGGTCTGGAGGCCCTCCTCCCATTCCGGGGTCATCAGAAAGCAGCCGGGGGGGGAGGGTAATGTCTGCTGGGCACTCTGTTATGCCCTATGGAGACCGATTCCCATAGGGCATAATGGAAAATTAGTTTGCAGGTATCTGGGGTTCTGACAGGGCTGTTTTTTGAGGTAGAGGCACCAAATTTGCAGCATTGCATCCGAATCCTCTCCCCCAAGCACCAAGTTTCAAAAAGATTGGACTAGGGGGTGCAATTCTATGAGTCCCCCCAAAAGGTGCCCCTATTTTTCATTATTTCCAATCGAGGGAAGAAGACGACTGCAGATTTGTACTGCGCCCTTGTCTCTGAATCAGACACTCAGAGCAGCTTACAATCGCCTATATCTTCTCCCCCCCAACAAAAGACACCTTGTAAGTTGGGTGGGGCTGAGAGGGCTCTCACAGCAGCTGCCCTTTCAAGGACAACCTCTGCCAGAGCTATGGCTGAGCCAAGGCCTTTCCAGCAGCTGCAAGTGGAGGAGTGGGGAATCAAACCTGGTTCTCCCAGATAAGAGTCTGCCCTTTCAAGGACAACCTCTGCCAGAGCTATGGCTGAGCCAAGGCCATGCCAACAGCTGCAAGTGGAGGAGTGGGGAATCAAACCCGGTTCTCCCAGATACGAGTCTGCACACTTAACCGCTACACCAAACTGGCTCTTAAGGCATTTAAAAGGCGCGTGGTCCCTTTAAATGTGATGACCAGAACTCCCTTCGGAGTTCAATGATGCTTGCAACAACCTTGGTTCTGGCTCCACCCCCAATGTCTCCTGGCTCCACCCCCCAAAGTCCCCAGATATTTCTTGAATTGGACTTGGCAACTCTACCTGGATCTACAGATCACAGTTTTGTCCCCCCTGGCCCATAGGTAATGTTTTGTCCCAATTTCCACCCCAGCTTCCTGACCCACCTTTCAATCAGCCAAGCAGGCCTGTAGCTACAGTGGGTCCTGGGAGGGGCCAGGCCCATCCTTTCAACCCCCCCTTCCAAGTCTATGGCCCCTCCATTGGAGGGCCCCCAACCTGTCCCCATTGCTCACTGCCACTCTGAACAAGTAGCATCATTGCTCCTGATCTTTTCGCTTTTTCTCTCCCCTTCCCTGACACACCTTGCAGAGCAAAGGCGGGGAGGGGAGAGTCAAGAGATCTTTGTCTCTCTGAGAGAGGGGTACATAAGAAAGGTGTGGGGGGCGCAGAACTGCTGTGACTGCCCAGGTAAAGGGGGGTTAGCTTGTGGAACTCGAGACAGCTTAGAAGAAGACTGCAGATTTATACCCCGCCCTTCTCTCTGAATCAGAGAGTCAGAGCGACTTACAATCTCCTATATATTCTCCACAACAGACACCCTGTGAGGTGGGTGGGGCTGAGAAGAAGTGGAAGAAGCCCGCAGATTTATACCCCGCCCTTCTCTCTGAATCAGAGACTCAGATCGGCTCATAATCTCCTATATCTTCTCCCCTCACAAAAGACACCCTGTGAGGTGGGTGGGGCTGAAAAGTGGAAGAAGCCTGCAGATTTATACCCCGCCCTTCTCTCTGAATCAGAGACTCAGAGCGGCTCACAATCTCCTATATCTTCTCCCTCCACAACAGACACCCTGTGAGGTGGGTGGGGCTGAGAAGAAGTGGAAGAAGACTGCAGATTTATACCCCACCCTTCTCTCTGAATCAGAGACTCAGAAGGGCTCAGAATCTCCTATATCTTCTCTCCTCACAACAGACACCCTGTGAGGTGGGTGGGGCTGAGAAGAAGCGGAAGAAGCCTGCAGATTTATACCCCGCCCTTCTCTCTGAATCAGAGACTCAGAGCGACTTACAATCTCCTATATCTTCTCCCCCCACAACAGACACCCTGTGAGATGGGTGGGGCTGAGAGGGCTCTGACAAAAGCTGCCCTTTCAAGGACAACTCCTGCGAGTCCTATGGCTGACCCAAGGCCATTCCAGCAGCTGCAAGTGGAGGAGTGGGGAATCAAACCCAGTTCTCCCAGATAAGAGAGCTCTGGCTGACCCAAGGCCATTCTAGCAGCTGCAAGTGGAGGAGTGGGGAATCAAACCCGGTTCTCCCAGATAAGAGAGCTCTGGCTGACCCAAGCCCATTCCAGCAGCTGCAAGTGGAGGAGTGGGGGAATCAAACCCGGTTCTCCCAGATAAGAGCCTGCACGCTTAACCACTACACCAAACTGGCCGAGAGCCCGGGGTTGCCAAACCAGGTGGCCCCCCCAGGCCCTGCCAAACAACAAATCCTACTGTGGGCCCCATCAAACATGAAATCCTGGCTACAGCCCTGCAGTCAAGTCCAGTAAGATTCATAACCGCAGGACGCAGGGTGGAAAAAGACAGTGTCTCTCCCCAGCTGACAAGACAAGAGGCTTTGTGCTTAGCTAATACCCCAAGGGAAAATAATTAAAAATAGCTACTGATCCTAGCTCTTAGCGGCTGGCAGACACGTTAGGCTAGGGAGGTCTGCAACTGATGGTTACTAACCTGAGACGCACCAGGACTCGAACCCACCTGGAGGCTTGTCCAGGCCCCCTTTACCCAATCCTGGCCCCCTTTACCCAAGATTTGCAGAAATGGGGGCTGTTAAATGTAAGGGAGGAAACTTTGCACATGCTCGAGAGGGCCTTTGTTATTGCCATCCTCCGGCTTTGTTTGGCTTCTTCATTCCAGGCGCGGGGCCAGTAGTTAAAAAAGGGACAGACTGGGAATGTGTGAGTCATCCCAAATTAAGCTCTCGTTAAGAGGCTTGGGAAAGAGAGAGTTAAATTCCATCCCCGCCACTCCGAAGCAGGGGATGAGGTTAGGGAAGGCACCGGGACGTTTAAGGACAGAACTGGGGGGGGGGGGGCGGGTTGAGGCAACATCCTCCAAAATAGCCACCGCTTAGGGTTGCCAATCCCCAGGTAGGTGTAAACCAAAAGAGCAACGTGGGTAAATGGAGCAGGAAAAAAGGCACAAGCCTCCACGTTAACCAGCCTCAAAATAATTTCACCAAATAAATGCTTTTTATCCATCAATAATAAATATTCTCATATCTGGCACACAAATATTGATGCATACAAACAAGAACATCTGCTCCCCCCCCCCCCCCACTACACTCCACAGTCTTTTATGGTGCCACCATAGCAATTTCTTCAAGTGTGAAGATCGGGAGGAAGCATCTCAAAGTAAGTATTCTTAAAAGAGTCCCGCGCTCCAGTTGCAAATTTCTTGAATTCTATGCAGCTTGGCAATAATATCCAGCGACGAGGCTGTACTCGTGTCCTTGTTTCACTCCAGCTTCGACCAGCTTTAAATTAATAAACCTACGGGACCATCTCCTTCCATATACGCCCCCCGAGGTCACTTCATTCGGCCTCCCAAGATCTTCTGATAGTTCCCGGCCCATGGGATGCCCGTCTTGCCTCTACTAGGGCCAGGATTTTTCCAATTCTGGCCCCAACCTGGTGGAATCAGCTCCCTATGGAGATCCGGGCCCTACCTGGCTTGCTGGTCTTTCGTAGGGCTTGTAAAACGGAGCTGTTCCGCCAGGTCTTTGGATGAGGCAGCGGGCATCTATCTATCTATTAGATCGGTTGGCCTCCCCCTATGCCCTCACGGCCCGCTGCACGACTGTATTGTGGTGCTGTACTATCTTGCTTTATATCATCTTGCTGAACTAACCTGTTGCACTTTACTGAATGTTGAAGTTGGCTTTATTGTGATTTTATTGTGATTTTAATTCAAACTGTTGTACTCCGCTCTGAGCCCCCCAAAAGGGGGAAGGGGCGGAATAGAAGTAAACTAATAATTGGATTTATATCCCGCCCTCCACTCCGAAGAGTCTCAGAGTGGCTCACAATCTCTTTTACCTTCCTCCCCCACAACAGACACCCTGTTAAGTGGGTGGGGCTGGAGAGGGCTCTCACAGCAGCTGCCCTTTCAAGGACAACCTCTGCCAGAGCTATGGCTGACCCAAGGCCATTCCAGCAGCTGCAAGTGGAGGAGTGGGGAATCAAACCCGGTTCTCCCAGATAAGAGTCCGCACACTTAACCACTACACCAAACTGGTTCTCCAACACCAATACTTCAAATACAGGCAATCATAAGACATTGCATTGAAATAAGATGGAGCATGTCTTATGACTGCCTGTATTCAAAGTATTGGTATTGGATTAATATAAAGCTCATTGAAGCTGGAGTGAAACGAGGGTACAAGTACGGCCTCGTCACTGGATATTATTGCCAAGCTGCATAGAATTCAAGAAATTATGGAGCATGGGACTCTTTTAAGAATACTTACTTTGAGAAGCTTCCTCCCAATCCCCAGGTAGGGGCAGGGGATCCCCCGGTTTGGAGGTCTTCCCCCTGCTTCGAGGTCATCAGAAAGCAGGAGAAGAAAATGTCTGCTGGGCATTCCATTATTCCCTATGGTGATTGATTCCCATAGGGTATAATGGTGAATTGATCTGCGGGTATCTGGGGCTCTGGGGGAGCTGTTTTTTGAGGTAGAGGCACCAAATTTGCAGCATAGTGTCCAGTGCCTCTCCTCAAAACACCCTCAAAGTTTCAAAAAGATTGAACCAGGGGGTCAAATTCTATGAGCCCCCAAAGAAGGTGCTGTTATCATTCATTATTGCCAATGGAGGGAAGGCACCGAAAAGGTGTGCCGTCCCTTTAAATGTGATGGCCAGAACTCCCTTTGGAGTTCATTTATGCTTGTCACAACCTTGCTCCTGCCTCCACCCCCAAAGTCTCCTGGCTCCACCCCCCAAAGTCCCCAGATATTTCTTGAATTGGACTTGGCAACCCTAGATGGCAGCTGCTGCCCAAGCAACAATTTAAAAAAAAAAATCTGTGCAGCCAATCAAATCTCCAGTAACCAATCAGAAACCTTGCTGGGCAAAAGCCCCATTTGGCCCCACCCACATTCTAAAAACACTTGGCGGACAACGGGGAACATGTCAGTGGGCGCATGGCATCCATACAGGGCTGGTGCATGGGAGTAGGGCAAGTAGGTGGCCGTCTAGGGTGCAACCTGGCCTAGGGGTGCCACGAGGTGCCGCCTCTCCTCACACCCGATGCCTTCCTCCGCTGCCGGGGGTGAGTGACTTTGTCTAGGCCTCCTGAGGCGTGCAAATAGAACACTTGGGGTAGGGGGTTTGTCCTGGGGCACAAGAACCCCTAGCACCGGCTCTGCATCTATATGGGGGACCCCTTCTCTGGACATGATTATGCTTTGTTATTATTTTAAAAGCTTTCCGACCTAATTTTGATCAATACATGCAAAAAATACATTCCATTATACTTGAAATTCAGATTCTGGTCTGTTGTGTAGATAAGATGTTAGCTTTGCCATTGTCATATAATCAGTTCATTTCTTTTTCCAGTCCATCCATTCTGGGTGATCTTGAGCTAACCGCTAACTCCCAGCTGAACCGACGTCACAGGGGTGTTGTGAGATATAAAAACGAAGGCTCCTCTACGCCTCCCTCTGCTCATTGGAAGAAGAGGGTAGAAAACAATCTAAATACATATGAGCGTAAGGCAGACCAGTTAACGTGCTTTCACTCATCCTTTTAATCACTCGATAGCTCAAGAGCATGAGAAAGGGGGTCAGTTGAAGAGCACGGGAACGGTCCTTCGGCCACGCCTCCCGCTTAGCCCAGCGGCCCAATTTAATAAAGACTGAGCAAAAATGCGCAACGGATTAACGTGGAAGAACATATTCAAATGGCGCATGGAAAGGAAGAAGGGAATTGGCTGGCCCGTTCATTTACATGGATCAGGATTTTCTAAATACAGGAATCGTCAATCCCCTTTGCTGATCCCGGACTGCCCTGGTTTTCCTGGAGGGAGGGGAAAAAACAGTCAAAGGAATAACATCACTGTTGACAATGATCTCCGGCTGCCGAACTCTGAGATCCATTACCGATAGTCTGACTTTAGGCACAGGGCCGCTCTGTGAGAGGTAACCGACTCCATTAGCGATGCGGACACAAGATGACGTCGTGGCTCGGGATTTATCAGCGGGGTTGCCCGCACACGCTGCCCTTTAACCAAGGTTTAATCAGGCCTCAGATTCAGCAGGAGCTCACAGGAGGGCAGCTCCTGAACCTTTCTGAGGGTTCCCCCTCCCCCCCACCTACCTTGTCGTTTGAATAGTAGGTGCAGCTGCATAACAATCCCTGGATGAGAGCGGGCGGGCAGCCACTAGGGGCTTTGCCCCAGCAGTCCTCATTAACCCCTGGAGAATTCCATGCCACCCTTTCTCCACTTCTTATGTGATTTTGGGTGGGGGGTGGCTTGCTGGCCTTTTGACTGGGGGGGGCAGCCCAGGAGAGCCCCAGGCGAGCGAGGCCTGCTTGGGCTGGCTGGATCTCTAGTCAGCCCAAGCAGGCCTCACTCGCCCAGGGCTCTCCTTTCTTGCATCTTTTGGCTTGAGATGGGTAGCATATGCTAATGAGTTATACTAATAAACTCCGCCACCTATTTTTCTACAAAATGACCCCTGGGTTTAATTGGCTATTTACCAGGTGATGTTAGTTACTTACCTCCATGTAGCTAAGCCAACTCCAGGTTGGGAAATCCTTGGAGATTTTTTTTTTGAGGGGTGGAGCCCAAGGAGCATGGGGTTTGGGGAGGGGAGGAACCCCAGGAGTTCATCACAGCATAGTGTCCACCCTCCAAAGCAGCCATTTTCTCTGGGGGAACTGATTCCTTGCAGTCTGGAGATGAGTTGTAATTCTGGGAGATCTCCAGGCCTCCCCTGGAGGTTGGAAACCCTGTTTGTCATCACCATCTCCCCCCCTTCCCGGATCCGTATGGAGAATCACAGCTTAGAACCCCAACATCTATAGCTGGGGGCCATCGGCAGGGTGGGCCTTTCTCCAGAAAACGGGGAGACACGTATCCAGGGGTTGTTTTGCTGAAAAACAGGTGGCGGAGCTCATTAGCATAACTCATTAGCATATGCTGCCACCCCCACCCCAGCCAAAAGCAACCCGATGCAAGAAAGGAGAGCCCCGGGCGAGCGAGGCCTGCTTGGGCTGGCTAGAGACCCAGCCAGCACAAGCAGGCCTCGCTCACCAGGGGCTCTCCTTGGCGGCCCCCCTCCACAGTCAAAAGGCCAGCAAGCTACCCGCCACCCCAAATCACATAAGAAGTGGAGAAAGGGTGGCGTGGGCTTCTCCAGGGGTTAATGAGGGCTGCTGGGGGCGTGGCAAAGCCCCTGGTGGCTGGCTGGCTGCCCGCTCTCCTCATCCAGGGATTGTTATGCAGTTGCACCTCCTATTCAATGGACAAGGGAGGGGGGGAGGGGCCATCAGAAAGGTTCAAGAGCTGCGCTCTTGTGAGCTCCTGCTGAATCCAAGGCCTGGGTTTTCTTAGAAGCTATTTCTGTCTCCACCTTACAAAGAGAAGCACCCTGGGAGGAGGAGGAGGAGGGAGGGGAAATCTCCACCCATCCTGGTTTCAGTTCGCTGGAAGAGATACCCAGCCCGGCTGTACACTTGCTGGGATTCCCCCCCCCCCCCCCACAAACCGATTCCGGCTCAGTCCTTTTGCCCTTCCCGATCCGGGCGTCGAAGGTCACATCAGGTTTCCACGGCAACCATTGATCGGCAGATGGCTTTTCCGAGGGGGGCAGCCGTCCAGCAGACCGGCTCTGGAGGAAAGATGGGAGTTGGTCTTTCCTAGCTGATCAAGGGGGGGGGGGTGTTCTCCAGTTCTGGGACCCCTGAGTCCTCTCCTCCTTTCGGGCACAGCTGGGGAGGGGGAGCAAATGCCTCCTTCTTTCCTTCAGGGTTGCAGACCCAGGTTTCTACTGCCCCAGATAGGAGGGGGCGGCTGATGGAGGCGGGAAATCCCCCAGATTTGCCAGCTGCCTGGCTGAGAGGCCCTTCCTTGGGTGGCTGGGATGAGCCCCTGACGTCAGGAGGTTAATTCCTCTCTGGCTGCTGGAAGGGGGGGGGCGGGGACCAGCGCAGTGGTCCCTCTCTGGGGAGAGAGTTACATTGAGTTCTGGACAAGAGGGAGAAGCCTTTAGCAAAAGGGAAAGCATGGCCCCTTTTAGTGACTGTGGGGGGGGGGGATCTAGTCGGGGTTGCCAACCTCCAGGCGGGAACTAGGGATGTCCTGGAATTAAAACCCGCTCTCCAGGCGACCGAGATCAGCTCCCCCGGAGGAAAGGACTGCATGGGAGGGTGGACTCTGTGGGAAGTCCCCTGTACGGATCCCCGGTTCAATCTTTTTGAAATTTGGAGGGTATTTTGGAGAGAGGCCCTGGATGCTATGCTGAAAATATGCTGCCTCTGCCTCAAAAATACAGCCTCCCCAGAGCGCCATATACCCTATGGGAATCGATCTTCATAGGGAATATGAATTGCCCAGCAGATATTTTCCTCCGCCTCTCGCTTTCTGATGATCCTGAAGCGGTGTGTGTGTGGGGGGGGGGGGGGGCAGGGCCTCCCTACCGGGGGATCCCCTGCCCCCACCTGGGGATTGGCAACCATAGAACAGGAGAAGTGAAGAAGCTGAAATATGAACATGCAAGCGTGCTCTTGCCCCCACCCCGGTCTCCTTGTTGGCCGGGCGCCCCTCCCTGCATGAAACCAGAACAAATGGACTCTTCGGATGCAGCTGGAAAGAGAAAAGCCGCTTTTAAAGCAACCCCCGCTCCGATAACGTAGAGGTGCCCTTTCTTCCCTTCCTCGCCAACCAGTGGGCCTCCGCCTCATTTTTATCTTGCATTGCCACGCCCTCTACGAGCCTCTTTGGCGCTTCCCAGTCCACTGCCCCCTCTCCCTTTTGCTAAGATCGTCCCGGGTCTTAAATAGCCGCCCCCACCCCGGTAATTACATTAGACTGGAAATTCAATCGCCGTAAATAATACGGCATAGAGAGCCGAAGTTGACCTCAAGGCTGCCCCCTTGTGGTCGTCGCGGAGACGACCTCGTCGCTCCAGGCCTTTGGAGTTTTCAGCTCTTTTAAGAAAGGGGAGAGAGGAAATCTGGAAATGCGTCGCTGCCTTTCGTTTTGCCTCTGTAATCCACTGATGGTTTGGATTAGAACAATCGCCAGGCGGGCAGGGAGAAAGGCTAGGCGAGCTGAATGCAAAGCAAAGCCATAGAATCATAAGAGTCAGAAGGGACCTCCGGGCTCATCTAGTCCAACCCCCTGCACAGTGCAGGAAACTCACCCTAAATTCCCACCCCCTAAATTCACACCCGCCCCCTAAATTCACAGGATCCTCATGGCTGCCAAATGACCATCTAACCTCTATTTAAAAACCTCCAAGGAAGGAGAGCCTCGATCTGTTAACCCCAGGCCTCACCCAGGTATGTCAGAGTCTATCCGAGCAGTTGCTGCCCCTATGGTTGCCAACTCAAGGTTCAGAAATTCCTGAGGATTTGGGGTAGGAGCCTGGAGAGGTACCTCAGCGAGGTATTATGCTAGAGAGCCAGTTTGGTGTAGTGGTTAAGTGTGCGGACTCTTACGTTTTCAAAAGTTTTATTGGTTTCAGAAAGACTGAGAGTAGGGGATAGGGGGAGTAGAAAGCACAACAACATTTTGATCTTGTTGTGCATAAAAATACTTTCAGAAAGTACAAGCTTAATTCTACAATACTTTCTTTACATAAATTGTCCCATATTATTATGTCTAAACTAAACATCATCTACATTTTAAAATTTTATAGCATAAATCTTTTGTTAAAGTTTTCTATTAGTTCTGACAATTCCAGTAAAGGTAATTTTATAATATAAAATACGGGGGGGGGGGGGGGGGACGGGACAAGAGAAATAAGTTCACACCAGAGAATCTTAAGAGTCTTGACTGTCTAACCAGGCATAAAATTTCATCCAGTATTCTTTAGATTTGCTTCTTCTTTAGATTTCCCAGCCAACAGCTGGAATAGAAAGTCCAGCTCTGCTGTTTCCAGAATTTTTCCCACCAAGTCCATTTTCGTGGGAATTTCCTGAGATTTCCATCTCTGCGCCAAGAGAATCCTGGCTGCTGTGTTAAAGCGTGCCAACAAATGTCTCATTTCTTTGGAATAGTCCTCAGGAAATATGTTCAATAAAAATAGTTCTGGTTTGAAATGGATCTGTGTCTTCATAATCTTCTGTGATATTTCATGCACCATTTTCCAATAACCCTTCACCATCTCACATGTCCACCACATGTGGTAAAAAGAACCAACCTGTTTAGTGCATTTCCAACATTTGTTAGACATATTAGTATAAATCTTACACAATTTCTATGTGGTCAAGTACCATCTATAACATCTTATACACATTTTCTTTAAAAGTTGCTGACCTAGTTAATTTAACGTTAAGCTTCCACAGTCTCTCCCATTCTTCTAATGTAATATTATAACCAATTTTTTTTGCCCACTGGACCATACAATCTTTTACAACTTCATCTTGTGTCTTCGTTTGAAGTAGATATGCATATAATTTGGAGATTAGCTTTTCTTGTGGACCCAAAAGAATTTTGTCAAATAAATATTGTTCTGTATTGAAACCTGTCGCCTTGTCTTTGGCATATCTGGATTCAACTTGCATTCTCAACCACCAGTTCATTTTAATATCCATATTTTCCAGCTCCTCTTTGGTTTTCAATTGATTATCTTTCCCCAACAAGTCATCATACCTATAATTCTGATTTGATTTTAGGAGATTTGGATGAGTAAATGCTTCGACTGAAGAAACCCATCTTGGAATTTTTTGATAAATTCTGGTCCTTAGCCATGACCACGTATGGTACAAGGATTTTCGAAACCAGTGATTCTTAAAATAGGAATGGCCTTCAAGTCTTTGATACCATAAATATGCATGCCACCCCATAGTGAGATCGCGTCCTTCTAACAACAATTGTCTCTTGTCATTCAGCAGTATCCAGTCTCTTACCCATAGAAGCTCAGAAGCTTTATCATACAATTGCCAGTCTGGAAGGCCCATACCTGCTCTTGCAGTGTCTTTAATTTAAATCTAGCTTTTTTGGCTTGCCAAACATATTTGGTGACCATCTTGTTCAGTTCTTGAAAAAAATCCACTATTTAAAAATATTGGAATAGTTTGAAAGAGGAATAGTATCCTTGGGAGGATATTCATCTTTGTTAAAGCTATTCTTCCCATTAAAGATAGGTTCAAGTCGTGCCGTTTTTCCAAATCTTTTTTTAATTTCTCTAAGTAGTTTGTCATAATTATCTGTTTTTAAGTTGCTACACTTATTTGAAATAACAACACCTAGATATTTGATTCTTTTTCCATACAAAACCCCTGATTTTTTGCTGGAAAGATTGAATTTGTTCCATCGTCATATTCTTTGTCAAAAATTTTGTTTGATGGTAATTAATCTTTAATCCTGCCCAGTAACCAAATTGTTTAATTTTATTTATAAGACAGTCTATTGAGTCCATCGGTTGTTCTAGTATAAAGACTTAAGTCATCTGCGAAGGCTCTGAGTTTATATTGTTCATCTTTTATCACAGCTCCCTTTATACCTGCATCTTCCCTTATTTGATTATTCAGTACCTCTAGAGATAAGATAAAAAGTCGAGGGGACAATGGACAGCCTTGTCTTGTACCTTTTTGAATGTTAATTACATCTGTTAGTTCACCGTTCACTGTCACCCTCGCATTTTTTGAAGAATATATTGCTTCTACTGCTCTCAAGAAGTTTTCACCACATCCCATGCCTTTCAGTTGCTGTAGCATAAAGTGCCAACGAACATTATCGAAGGTCTTCTCACCATCTAAACAAATTAAAGCCAGTTGTTTCTCTGGATGAGTCTCATCATATTCCAAGATATTACAAACTGTTCTGACATTATCTTTCAAATATCGTCTAGGAAGGAATCCTGCTTGATCACAAGGTATTATAGACTGTAGAACTTTCTTCAAACGTTGTGCCAATATTGCAGCCAAAATTTTATAATCCACATTTAAAAGGGAAATTGGACGATAGTTTTTATTATCTTTCAAATCATTATTTTCTTTTGGAATCAAAGATATAGTAGCTTCTTGCCATGAAACTGGTATTTGGCCTTCCTCTTGAATCTTTTCAATAAGACGCTTAAATGGTAAGAGGAAAGACTCTTCATAAGCTTTGTAGAATTCTGCAGGTAATCCATCTGGACCCGGAGTTTTGCCATTTCTTTGAGATGCCATTGCATCTCCAAGTGTGCAGACTCTTATCTGGAAGAACTGGGTTTGATTCCCCATTCCTCCACTTGTACCTGCTGGAATGGCCTTGGGTCAGCCATAGCTCTTGTAGGAGTTGTCCTTGAAAGGGAGCTTCTGGGAGAGCTCTCTCAGCTCTACCCATCTCACAGGGTGTCTATTGTGGGGGAAGAAGATATAGGCGATTGTAAGCCACTTTGACTCTCTGATTCAGAGAGAAGGGTAGGGTATAAATCTGCAGTCTTATTATTATTATTGCCCTGCACTGCAGCCATGTTCTCCAAGGGGAATCGATTTCTGTCATCTGGAAACCAGTTGTAATTTTGGGAGATCTCCTGGCTCCACCTGGAGGCTGGCAACCCAATCTGAAGACCAGCTGTGATTCCAAGAGAGCTGCAGGCTCCATCAGGAAGTTTGGCAACTCTTAATTGGAATAAATGGATCTAAGACCTTCATCTTTTGAGCGTTCACATTCATTCTCGTTACAACAGTCTTGCAAGGTTGGACAGTATCACAGTGAAGCTCGGGAGGAGGGAAATGACAGGAAGCTGGAGAGAGAGCCCTGTGGTGAGGTCTTTAGAGCAGGGGTGTCAAACTCATTCAGAAGACCCAATTTGGTGTAGTGGTTAAGTTTGCAGACTCTTATTTGGGAGAACCTGGGTTTGATTCCCCACTCCTCACTTACAGCTGCTGGAATGGCCTTGGGTCAGCCATAGCTCTGGCAAAGGTTGTCCTTGAAAGAGCAGATTCTTATCTGGGAGAACCGGCTTTGATTCCCCACTCCTCCACTTGCAGCTGCTGGAAAGGCCTTGGGTCAGCCATAGCTCTGGCAGAGGTTGTCCTTGAAAGGGCAGCTGCTGTGAGAGCCCTCTCAGCCCCACCCACCTCACAGGGTGTCTGTTGTGGGGGGAGAAGATATAGGAGATTGTAAGCTGCTCTGAGTCTCTGATTCAGAGAGAAGGGTAGGGTACAGTCTTCTTCTTCATTATGCGGGCCAGATCTAACATAAATGAGACCTTGTTGGGCCGGATCTAACATAAACAAGACCTTGTGCGCCATTTATTGTAATGCCAGGTAGCAGATATATAAACTTTATAAAGGACACAGACAAACACAATGAAGGATTTTTTAAACTTAAAACATACGTAAAAGATTAGCATCCTTGCAATATTTTGTTTATTTAACAGCCTCTGATAGATGACACCACTTGCTCTGAATTATTGCAGCGAAATCCGGAGACAATGTCTGTGCTGTAGCAATCTTGAGTATGCTGTTCAGGTGTTGTTCAGGTGTGTGTCTGTAAGCTGCAAACCTACTTTTGATTTGACATTCATTGCAAAAATCTCACGGTCAATGCTTTGAGCCTAAGACCCAGGGGAAAACATGAAATGGCTGGGCGTGAGTTTTTGTACGTAAACTGCTTCATATGCTGGTTGGCCAATGGAGAAAATAAAGGCTTTGCTCTGTAGCTCCTGTGCGATTGAGCAAACCTGGCAAAGCAAGCTGAGATGCAGAAGGAAGCAAGAGAGAAGGAGAAGGAAGCAGATAACAGAGAGTCACTTGCAGGCCTGATAGGAGCCCTCAGGAGGCCTGATCCAGCCCTCAGGCCACATGTTTGAAACCCCTACTTTAGAGTGTCAGACTAGAAGGGGGGGGAGGTCAGGATTCAAATCCACCTTCCACTATAGAGCTTGCTGTATCATTTCAGGCCAGTCCCTCTCTCTTAGCCAAGGCATAGGGTTGCCAATCCCCATGAGGGGGCAGGGGATCCCCCAGTTTGGAGGCCCTCCTGCCCACTTCAGGGTCATCAGAAAGTGGGGGGTGGAGAGAAATGTCTGCTGGGCACTCCATTCTTCCCTATGGAGACTGATTCCCATAGGGTATAATGGAGAATTAATCTGCAGTTATCTGGGGCTCTGGGGGGCTGTGTTTTGAGGTAGAGGCACCAAATTTGCAGCACATCATCCAATGCCTCTCCTCAAAACGTCCTCCACATTTCAAAAGGATTGGACCAGGGGGTCCAATTCTATGAGCCCCCAAAGAAGGTGCCCCTATCCATTATTTCCAAAGGAGAGAAGACATTTAAAAGCTGTGCGGTGCATTTAAATGTGATGGTCAGAACTCCCTTTGGAGTTCAATTATGCTGGTCACATCCTTGCTCCTGACCCCACCCCAAAGTCTCCTGGATCCACCCCCCCAAAGTCTCCTGACTCCACCCCCAAAGTCTCCTGGCTCCACCCCCAAAGCCCCCAGATATTTCTTGAATTGGACTTGGCAACCCTACCTAGGCAGGGAATGAATTCATGTCCTGGAGACTTCAGGCAGTAGCCCCGAGCAATGGACATTCTCAAAATGAGAAGTGGGCATTAAACATGGGGGACAAAGTAAATCTTTTGGGTAGATCAGTCCGACACTCGTTCCACTGCACAGTCTTGTCATTTTGCCACCACACTTCCAATATGCAACCGCTCATCGCATGTTAATCCCGTGGATGGCCCAGGCTAGTCCGATCTTGTCATCTCTTGGAAGCTAAGCTGGTCACCCCTGGTTCGTGATTGGATGGGAGACCACCCTAGGAAGTCCAGGGTCACCACGCAGACACAAGCCATGGCAAGCCACCTCTGTATGTCTCCTCCTTGAAACCCCTACAAGGTTACTATCGCTTGACTGCAAGTTTGGTGTGGTGGTGAAGTGTGTGGACTCTTATCTAGGAGAACCGAGTTTGCTTCCTCACTCCTCCACTCGCACCTGCCGGAATGGCCTTGGGTCAGCCATAGCTCTCATGAGAGTTGTCCTTGAAAGGGCAGCTTCTGGGAGAGCTCTCCCAGCCCCAGCCACCTCATTCGGTGTCTGTTGTGCGGGAAGAAGATAAAGGAGATTGTGAGCCGCTCTGAGACTCTGATTCAGAGAGAAGGGCAGGGTATAAATCTGCTGTCGTCGTCGTCGTCGTCTTCTTCTGCAGTTTCCACCATCATTCCCAGGAAAGAAGGACAACTGCAAATGTGGAAATCCAGATAAGTGGATAACAGGAATTTATTACTCTCTTTTTAAAAAAGCATTGCATTTCTTTCCTGTGGGGGACAGCCATGATCCCCCCCCTTTAACTGTTGTGCCCCCACAACGATCCTGCAGGTAGGTTAGCCTGAAATGGAATTTTCTGCCTAAGACAACCCAAGAAGTTTCATGGTGTGTCGGGATTTGAATGCGGTGTTCCCTAGATCAACATTCTCACTGCGACACCTTCCCGACCACTAGGAATTTGTGTGAACTGCTGGCCATTTTCGGGAGTCTTTTTAAAAAATGAAAATGTGGGTTAGGGGTATTTTCTTCACTGAGGCAACTGGAATTCCCCCCCAAAAAAGACAGGTTGTGAATCTTAAAAGCTATCCTGGAAAAATATGAATTAATCCTGAAATTATGGTATCTAAAGGACTTCTGACTCCCATATGCGATGCTGTAAAACAGGGGTGTCAAACTCATTTGCTATGAGGGCCAGATCTGACATAAAAGACACCTCATTGGGTCGGGCCATGTGTATTATAAAATGTAATGCCAGAAAGTAGATACAAACTTTATAAAGGACACACGGGTATTTTCTGTTTTTTGAAATGGTGCTTTCTTTGTATCTCTCTCGTGGGATCAAAGGAATGGGGCAAAGGAAGCTCTGGCTCTTTCCCTCCCTCCCTAGGGGATGAAGATGGGGAGGAGCCTTAGCCAATAGAAGAAAGAGAAGCTTGGCTCAGTAGCTGTGCTGTGCAATTGAGAGAGCCTGACAAAGCAAGCTCTCCCTCCCCCCTTCCTCTCCAAGGGAGGAGCCTCAGGCAATGGAGAAAATAGAGGCTTTGCTCTGTAGCTCCTGTGCGATGGAGCAAGCCTGGCAAAGCAAGCTGTGATGCAGAAGGAAGCAAGAGAGAGGGAGAAGGAAGCAGACTTGCTCAAGGGCCTGATAGGAGCCCTCCGGGGGCCTGATTTGGCCCCTGGGCTGCATGTTTGACACCCCTGCATGTAAACAGTCAAACTTCCTATTTAGGATGACCCTATGAATTTGTGTCCTCCAAAACATCCTGTTAACAGCCTTGTCCAGGTTTTGCAAACTGAAGAAGAAGACTGCAGATTTATACCCGCCCTTATCTCTGAATCAGAGACTCAAAGCAGCTTACAATACAAGCAGAGCCTCTCTTCCTTCTATTGGCTGCGGCTTCCCCTCCTCATCCCCTGGGGAGGGAGGGAAAGAGCCAGAGCTTCCTTTGCCGAGGCCTGTGGCTTCCTGAATTGAATTGACCCATCTCCTGGTGAGTCTTTCTCCTTTCTGGCTGCCTTCAACTTATCCGAGCATAATTGTCTTCTCCAGTGACTCTTGTTTTCTCATGATGTGACCAAAGTATAATAGCCTCAGTTGAGTCATTTTAGCTTCTAGGGAGAGTTCAGACTTGATTGGGTCTGTTGTTGTTCAGTCGCACAGTCGAGTCTGGCTCTTTGTGACCCCATGGACCAAGTCACGCCCTCCTGTCTTCCACCATCCTCTGCAGTCTGCTCAAATGCGTGTTAGTTACATCAGTAACGCTGTCCAGCCATCTCATCTTTTGCCGCCCCCTTTTTCTTTTGCCTTCTATCTGTCCCAGCATCAGGATATTCTCCAGTGAGTGTTCCCTTCTCATTGGGTGGCCAGAGTATTTGAGCTTCAGCTTCAGCATCTGACCTTCCAGGGAACAATCAGGGTTGATTTCCCTTAGGATCGACTGATTTGATCTTCTTGCAGTCCAAGGGACTCTCAAGAGTCTTCTCCAGCACCACAGCTCAAAGGCATCTATTCTTCTACGCTCGGCCTTCCTTATGGTCCAACTCCCCCAGCCATACATTACTACTGGGAATACCATCGCTTTGACTATACGGACTTTTGTTGGCAGGGTGATGTCTCTACTTTGTATTATACAGCCTAGATTAGCCAGAGCTGTCCTCCCTCTAAAACCCACTGATTTATCTTGCAGTGAACCATCTTATTTGTTCAGACCTCCATCCCTGCCTCTCTATGCAAGAGGGGTGGATATCCAAAGCATGACCTTCTCGCTGGGGGCCCCTCTGATTTGGAATGCCCTTCCCCCAACTCTTCCATCGGCGCCGTTATTGCAGTTTTGGTATCCATTTGAACACTCTTACTTGGTCTCTTCCTAATGAGATTTAGTGAGCCCTCCGATCTAATTATGTTTTTACAGCTCAGCCGGTACTTTGCTGATGACCCTTAAGCAATTATTCATGAAAACGATTGTTTGAGTTTCAGATCACTCCTGGCACTGTTGCTTTCCTTGTTAACGCCTTTGTTTCAAAGATGACCCTGGCTGCTCTTTTCATATTAAGGGTGTCTTCTCCCTCCTCCAGACAGCTTGGCTGTGTTCTTCTGCCATCCAGTTGATTGATTCATTTTTACCATTTCTTGTCGTGGTTTATTAATGTTAATCTCAGGAAAGCGCCACAAAAGTCAATTTAACCGAGAACGCAGCGGAAAACTCGTTCAATCAACAAAATTAATAAATTGGAGTGCCAGGATGTTCAGCCTGGGGCTTTCCACCCAGATGTGTCCTTCTTGAGGGGCACTACAAAAACGAGGAAGAAAGGAACGGCAATTAACGTCTGTTTTGGCCCAGCGGTTGGCCATCTTTCTTCTCCAATGCGAGGCACTTTAACCTCTGCTGTGGAAATACGTCCCACAGTTCCGCCATATCTTAATTGAGGCTTGTATGGGTTTTAAAAAAAAAGTTGCTCAGTTTCATCTCTAATGGAAAAGTTTTTAAGGTTTAAGACACAGTGTTAATGTCTCTCTTTTGATTTGGAAAGAGCCCTATGGCACAGAGTGTTAAAGCTGCAGTATTGCAGGGATCGACTTGAGTTCGATCCCTGGCGGAAGCTGGGTTTTCAGGTAGCTGGCTTGAGGTTGACTCAGCCTTCCATCCTTCCGAGGTCGGTAAAATGAGTCCCCAGCTTGCTGGGGGGAAAGTGTAGATGACCGGGGAAGGGAAAGGCAATGGTAAACCACCCTGTAAAAAGTCTGCCGTGAAAACATGAAAGCAATGCCACCCCAGAGTCGGAAACGACTGGTGCTTGCACAAGGGGACCTTTCCTTTCCTTTGGATTTGGACTGTTACGTGACGTGTGTGTTTGTATGTAAGACCGATTCCCCACTAGCCTTACCCCAGTCTCACTCTCCTCTTCTCCGCAGGGCTTCCATCGGATTTCGCGCATGCTGTCCCCAGGCTGCAGCTCCCTTCGCCTCTTCCATGTGGCAAAGAGAAACCGGTTTTTTAGAGGATCTTGCTTGCTGTGCAAAAGAGGTGGAGTGAGCTGCAGCCTCGGGGCAGCTTGTGCGAAATCCGATGGAAGTCCTGCGGAGGAGAGAAGAGTGAGACCGGGTTAAAGCTAGTGGGGAATTGGTCTCAGAGTTGCCAAGTCCCTCCGCCACTGTGGCGGAGGACTCTTCTCGTGCACATTGCACATGTGGCGCGATGGCATCACCCAGAAGTGATATCGTGCCAGACGCACCGCACCAGGCAGGACTTTTTCGGTAGAAAAAGAAGTCATTTGCATATTACGCCACACCCCCTAACATCCCCATTGTTTTGCACAGGGCTTTGTAGAAAAAGCCCAGCAGGAACTAATTGGCATATTAGGCCATACCCCCTGACATCACCATTGTTCCACACTGGGCTTTTCATGTAGAAACAGATCAGCAGGAACTAATTTGCATATTAGGCCACACCTCCAACACCAAGCGAGCCAGAACTGTGATCCTGTGTGGTCCTGCTCAAAAAAAGCTGATGCGCCCTAGGATTTGCGGGGGAAACTCCATGACACCATAGAGTTTTACCATGAATCCTAGAGCATCCCCAGTGCGATGTGCCCAGCACAATGACATCGTTTCTGGGTGACATCACCGCACAGAGCACATTGCTTGATGACGGGGCCCTTTGGGTTCGGGGATCCCCCCAGCAGCCTGCTCTGTGGGGTTTGGGCAGCCCTAGTAATTCTGTACCTGGCAAACATCGTTCATGAGCACTCCAACAACTTCAATTGGGGGATCAGATTTGGGGGGGGGGCATGATCAACATCCACCCCACGCTTCTCAGACCACCTCTGGCTGAATCAGAGAGCGCAGAGGAACTGTTGAGCTCCAATCCTTAGGAGGAAGTCCACGGTTGCTATGCAATGGCAAACCACCTCTGTTTTTTGGAGGCCTGTTATATATGTGAGTGGAAATGTGTCTAATATATGGAATCCTTGCCTGGCTCATTGGAGCCTGAAGGACCAAGCTCGGGGACTCAGGAACAATGGGCGGTAGGATCCAACTCCCTGCTGCCCTGCTCCAATCACGGGCCTCCAGCTGGTTTGAATGATCCAATAACATGCTTGTGCGGGAACCCTGAAGTGTATATAGTTGGCCCCGTTTTCAGTCTTTGAGTGCAGCCCTATATTACGCTGTACCAATAAAAGAGCTGTGTTCACTACAACCTCGTCTTGTCTATGCAAAGAACTTAGTATATCAGGGATGTCGAGCTCATTTGTTATGAGGGCTGGATCTGACGTAAATGAGGCCTTGAGGGGCCGGGCCATGTCGGGTTGGGCCGAGCCATGTTGGGGGACTGGGGGGGGGGAGCCTCAGTCAATTGAAGGAAGAGAGGTTTAGCTCAATAGCTCTGCTGTGCGATTGAGAGAGCCTGGCAAAGCAAGTTATTCCTCCCCACTTCCTCCCCAAGGGAGGAGCCTCAGCCAATGGCAGGGCCCAGTGTCTTGCGAGGTCTTCTGTGTTGTGAATTTTAACATTTCTCCGCAGCTTGCGGCTTGGCTTCCTTGCGCAATCTCAACGCATTGACGATGCAAATGCTTTTCGGAGATCCACGTTTTCCTCTGCATGCAGCATGCTGTGATCTGAACAGCATAGCCCAGCGGTGGCCAAACTGTGGCTTGGGAGCCACATGTGGCTCTTTCACACATATTGTATGGCTCTCGAAGCCCCTACTATCCCAATGGCTGACTTGGAAAAGGCATTTCCCTTTTTATGTCACTTCTCCAGAGACAGAAGTGACAGAGAGCCAGTTTGGTGTAGTGGTTAAGTGTTTAGACTCTTATTTGGGAGAACCGGGTTTGATTCCCCTCTCCTCCACATGCAGCTGCTGGAATGGCCTTGGGTCAGCCATAGTTCTCGCAGGAGTTGTCCTTGAAAGGGCAGCTGCTGTGAGAGCCCTCTCAGCCCCACCCACCTCACAGGGTGTCTGTTGTGGGAGAGGAAGATAAAGGCGATTGTGAGCCGCTCTGAGTCTGTGATTCTGAGAGAAGGGCAAGGTATCTACAGTCTTCTTCTTCTTCTCCAAGACAAGCAGCTTGGTGAATGTATTAACAGTTGCTTTCTTATCACCTCTCCCTCCCCCATCTTCCTTCCTTGCAGCTCTCAAACATCTGACATTCATGTCTTGCAGCTCTCAAACATAACATTTATTCTGTGTGGCTCTTATGTTAAGCTAATTTGGCCACCCCTGGCACAGACCAGGGTTCCCCAACCCCCAGTCCGTGGATCGGTACCAGTCCGTGGCCTGTTAGCAACGGGGCCATGTGTTGAAAGACTATTTCATTATATATTATAATGTAATAATAAGACAATGACATTGGATTTATATCCTGCCCTCCACTCCAAATCTCAGAGCAGCCCACAATCTCCTTTATCTTCTTCCCCCACAACAGACACCCTGTGAGGTGGGTGGGACTGAAAGAGCTCCCCCAGAAGCTGCTCTTTCAAGGACAACTCCGCGAGAGCTATGACTGACCCAAGGCCATTCCAGCAGCTGCAAGTGGAGGAGTGGGGGATCAAACCCGGGTCTCCCAGTTAAGAGTCCGCACACTTAACTAGCACACCAAAATAGAAGTGCACAATTGTATTATCCCGAAACCATTCCCCCCCCCCCAACTCTGGTCTGTGGAAAAATTGCCTTCCACAAAAACCAGTCCCTGGTGCCAAAAAAGATTGGGAATCACTGACATAGACTGATCCATCAAGTTCCAGTACCTGGGGGCAGGGGAGGGGTGTAATTCAGCTTCACAGAATAACACCAGACGCCTTGTGGGTAAGAAATGCACAACGCAAGGGCAGGCTCTGGGCAGATCACTGTCTAAAAATGGAAGGGAAAGAGAGCATCAAAAAGGAATGACCATTCAGGCAGGAAGACACACAGGTTGGAATTTCCAGCTGGAGAGACTGAGCCGGGTTGAATCAAGCAGGCGGGAACACACAAGCCTTCTGGAGATCCGATTCAAGAGACTGCCACCTTGTGGCACAAGCTGGGAACAACAATGCGTTCTCATCTCCAACCAAGAGCCAACTTTGCCTGCTCTGTTTAAGAGGCGCCCCTGAAATTCCAGCATGGAGAACTTCCTGACCTGGATAGCCCAGGCTAGACTGATCTCATCAGGTCTCAAGAACTAAGCAGGGTTGACCCTGGTTTGTACTTGGATCCAGGGTCTCTACCAGGCCTTGGATTCAGCAGGAGCTCACAGGAGCGAACCTTTCTGAGGGTTCCCCCTCTTCCTCCCCGCCGACCTTGTCCATTGAATAGTAGGTGCAGCTGCATAACAATCCCTGGATTAGGAGAGCGGGGAGCCAGCCAGCCACCAGAGGCTTTGCCACGCCCCCAGCAGCCCTCATCAGCCCCTGGAGAAGCCCGCGCCACCCTTTCTCCACTTCTTATGTGATTTTGGGCAGCGGGTGGCTTGCTGGCCTTTTGACTGTGGGGGGGGGGCAGCCAAGGAGAGCCCCAGGTGAGCAAGGCCTGCTTGGGCTGGCTGGGTCTCTAGCCAGCCCAAGCAGGCCTCGCTCAGCCAGGGCTCTCCTTTCTTGCATCGGGTTGCTTTTGGCTGGTGGAGGGCGGGGTATGCTAATAAGTTATGCTAACGAGCTCCGCCACCTATTTTTCTACACAACGGCCCCTAATGACCTGGATGGAACAGGCTAGCCTGGTCTCGAGAACTAAGTAGAGTTGACCCTGGTTAGTACTTGGGTGGGAGACTACCAAGAAAATCCAGAGTGTCTACACAGAAGCGGGCAATAGCAAATGACCTCATCAGATCCGGGAAGCTAAGCAGGATCTGTCCTGGTTCGTAATTGGATGGGAGACCATCCAGGAATTCAGAGGCAGGCAATGAAAACCGTACAGGGTCACCCCAAACTGGCTGCCGTCTGGTGACACTTTCCACTCTCCCCGTTAACTTCCAGGGCTTTTGGATTGCCCACTGTCCCATTCACTGCCGTTTTGCTCGCACAATCATTTTGCAGGACCGGATCAACATGTTTTTTGAGAGGGGGGCAAAATTAAAACATGACGCCCCCTTATGGGCCATTCTATCTTATGGTCCCATAGAATACAATGGACTCCATACCCAATTTGTCACCTCCCCCCTGTCAGCGCCCAGGGCAAGCACCCCCCTCTGCCCCCCCCTAAGATCCAGCCCTGTCATTTCATGTCACCACTGTAGCACTACCATGCCCAGGACCTTTTTTGTAGGAAAAAGCCCAGCAGGGACTCATTTGCATATTAGGCCACACCCCCTGACATCATTGTTTCATGCTGGGGTTTTGTAGAAAAAGCCCAGCAGGGACTCATTTGCATATTAGGCCACACCCCCTGACATCATTGTTTCATGCTGGGGTTTTGTAGAAAAAGCCCAGCAGGGACTCATTTGCATATTAGGCCACACCCCCTGACATCATTGTTTCATGCTGGGGTTTTGTAGAAAAAGCCCCGCAGGGACTCATTTGCATATTAGGCCACACACCCCTGACATCATTGTTTCACGCTGGGGTTTTGTAGAAAAAGCCCAGCAGGGACTCATTTGCATATTAGGCCACACACCCCTGACATCACCATTGTTTCACACATGGGGTTTTGTAGAAAAAACCCAGCAGGAACTCATTTGTATATTAGGCCACACCCCTAACATCACCATTGTTTCACACAGGGGGGTGTAGAAAAAGCCCAGCAGGGACTCATTTGTATATTAGGCCACACCCTTTGACATCACCATTGTTTCGCACGGGGTTTTGTAGAAAAAGCCCAGCAGGGACTCATTTGCATATTAGGCCACACCCCCTGACAGCACCATTGTTTCGCGCTGGGGTTTTGTAGAAAAAGCCCAGCAGGGACTCATTTGCATATTAAGCCATACACCCCTGACATCACCATTGTTTCACACGGGGGGTTGTAGAAAACGCCCAGCAGGGACTCATTTGCATATTAGGCCACACCCCCTGACATCACCATTGTTTCACACGGGGTTTTGTAGAAAAAGTCCAGCAGGGACTCATTTGCATATTAGGCCACACACCCTGATATCACCATTGTTTCACACGGGGTTTGTTAGAAAAAGCCCAGCAGGGACTCATTTGCATATTAGGCCACACCCCATTGACATCACCATTGTTTCTCACAGGAGGTTTTGTAGAAACAGCCCAGCAGGGACTCATTTGCATATTAGGCCACACACCCCTGACATCACCATTGTTTCACACAGGGGGGGTTGTAGAAACAGCCCAGCAGGGACTCATTTGCATATTGGGCCACACCCCTTGACATCACCATTGTTTCTCACAGGGGGTTTTGTAGAAAAAGCCCAGCAGGGGCTCATTTGCATATTAGGCCACACCCCTGGACACCAAGCCAGCCGGAACTGCGTTCCTGCTCAGAAAAAGCCCTGGCCCCACCAACAATCTTGCAAGGTAGGCCAGTGATATTAGCCTTGCAGAGACAGCTTCTCTAAAGACCTCTCGAGAGGTCTTGGAGGGGGTGAGATGTAAACCAAGGACTTGCCGGCGAACAGTTCGAGTCCTGCGAGTGAGACATGGCTTCACCTGTCATCGCGGCCTATGCTGAATCCCTTTGTTCAAAAAATATATATATTTGAACTAATCTCTTCCTGCTAGGAACAAAGGAAGAACAGGGAAAGATACACACCGATTTATGTCATATGCATTTCCTTTGGAGATCAAAGAGTGTATTGAGTTACAATATTTCCTCCTAAGTGGGGTGGAGGGGAAAGTACTATATCTTTGCTCAAAAAGGACAATTTAATTGCAAATCGACGTGGCTTAATGGCCTGGTCAATCAATAATAAGTGTCAATCCATAAAAATGTCCCTCTCTGTAGAAAAGACCCTAAATGAGACCTGACTTGCCGGCTACTAATCAATGGTTTAAACGGAGCCTTTCTTCTTCCTGACGGAAACCGCCTTATACAGGCTGTCCCCGTTTGAAATGCACGCATCAGCGCTTCAAAATCTTAATGTCTTCCTGAAACAGCCTGCTTTTGGGGACTTTCTCGGCACCAGGAAACATTCCACACGATGTTCCACAGCAGGCCTGGAGAGGAAAAGGAGAAGAGGAGGAGTAGGAGAAGGAAGAAGAGGAAGAGGAAGAGGAAGAAGACTGCAGCTTTATACCCCGCCCTTCTCTCTGAATCAGAGACTCAGAGCAGCTTACAATCTCCTATATCTTCTCCCCCAACAGACACACTGTGATGTGGGTGAGGCTGAGAGGGCTCTTACAGCAGCTGCCCTTTCAAGGACAACACCCACTATAGCTATCCCAAGGCCATCCCAGCAGCTGCAAGTGGAGGAGTGGGGGAATCAAACCCGGTTCTCCCAGATAAGAGCCTGCCCTTTCAAGGACAACCTCTGCCAGAGCTATGGCTGACCCAAGGCCTTTCCAGCAGCTGCAAGTGGAGGAGTGGGAAATCAAAACCGGTTCTCCCAAATAAGAGTCTGCCCTTTCAAGGACAACCTCTGCCAGAGCTATGGCTGACCCAAGGCCATTCCAGCAGCTGCAAGTGGAGGAGTGGGGAATCCAACGCGGTTCTCCCAGGTAAGAGTCCACACACTTAACCACTACACCAAACTGGCTTTTGTCCCTTGACATACATACTTTACTTAAGTGTCATCAAGTCCACAACCAAATTCTGGCAACCTTGGTGAGGGGATTTCAGGTCAAGGGAGAAGCAGAGGTGGTTGGCCATCACCTTCCCCTGCGGTCTTCTGAGGTGGTCTCATAAGAACATCAGAGAAGTCATGTTGGATCAGGCCAATGGCCCATCCGGTCCAACATTCTGTGTCACACAGTGGCCAAAAAACCAGGTGCCATCAGGAGGTCCATCAGTGGGGCCAGGACATCCAAGAGAGCCAGTTTGGTATAGTGGTTAAGTGTGCAGACTCTTATCTGGGAGAACCAGGTTTGATTTCCCTCTCCTCCACTTGCAGCTGCTGGAATGGCCTTGGGTCAGCCATAGCTCTGGCAGAGGTTGTCCTTGAAAGGGCAGACTCTTATCTGGGAGAACCGGGTTTGATTCCTCCACTTGCACCTACTAGCATGGCCTTGGGTCAGCCATAGCTCTGGCAGAGGTTGTCCTTGAAAGGGCAGACTCTTATCTGGGAGAACCGGGTTTGATTCCTCCACTTGCACCTACTAGCATGGCCTTGGGTCAGCCATAGCTCTGGCAGAGGTTGTCCTTGAAAGGGCAGCTGCTGTGAGAGTCCTGTCAGCCCCACCCACCTCACAGGGTGTCTGTTATAGGAGAGGAAGATAAAGGAGATTGTGAGCTGCTCTGAGACTCTTGAGTGGAGGGTGGAATATAAATCCAATGTCGTCTTCTTCTACTAACCCTGCTTCGCTTCTGAGTTCTGACGAGACTGGCCTTTCCCATTAAGCCTTCCCTCTCTATGTCCCTTTCCTAGAGGCATAATGGGATGCTATTTACTATGAAGGGTTGCCAACCTGCAGGTGGGGACATCTCTCAGTATTCCAACTAACCTCCAGACAACAGAGACCAGTTCCCTGGGATAAAATGGCTGCTCTGGTGGGTGGTCTCATAAGAGAAGCTATGTTGGATCAGGCCAATGGCCCATCCAGTCCAGCACTCTGTGTCACACAGTGGCAAAAAAAACATGTGCCATCAGGAGATCCATCAGTGGGGCCAGAATTCCAGAAGAACCTCCCACTTTGCCCCCCCAAGCACCAAGAATACAGAGCATCACTGCCCCAGATAGTTCCAACAATAAGCTGTGTCTAATAGCCTCTGCTCCATGTTTATCCAATCCCGTCTTGAAGCTATCTATGCTTGTAGCTGCCGCCACCTCCCGTGGCAGTGAGTTCCATGGGTTAATCATACTTTGGGTGCGATTCTTATGGGAATGACAAGGGCTGAGAAGACCATACCAGACCCTTTTCCTTTACAGCCACCGGGTTATACTGTCTGCACTCTCTGTAGCTACTGTATCACTTTGTTATTCCAGCTGTTGCATTGCTGATGATGGTGTAGCGGTTTGCCCTGCTAGGATCTGGGAGGATCCAGGTTCGAATCACCACTCTGCCATGGAAGCTTGCCGGGTGGTCTTAGGCCAGTCACCGTCTCAGCTTAACCTACCTTGCAGGGCTGTTGTGAGGGTAAAATGGAGGAGTGGAGAACGAAAGACGCTGCTTGGGGGGGAGAAAACGAGGTATAAACTAAGTAAATAAATATGTCTTGTTTTCTTTATTGCACCTTTGTCCCCTATTTTTGTGATCTGCCAGAAAGGCAGACAGAAGGTTAAAAAAAAAAAAAAAAGTGCTGTCCTGAACACCTGGTCCAAAATAAAATAACAGTAGTCTGTTCTGTTATGAGAGAGATGGCACTCTTGTTAGGTTTGTCACGTCACTGACAAGGAGCAATACACCCCAACAAATAGGGGCAGTCAGGGCAGCTGATTCCCTTGGCTTTTTTGGATGGAAATTGTCTCTCATGGGTGATGACAACAGAGAAGGTAACAACAATCCCGGCCAGACTGGGTATTGGAAGGGCGTGCTTCCAGATCGGCTGTGTGCTCACTGCTCCACCCAGACTCATCCTATACGTTTGCAAATCGGCACAAATGGGAAACAAGAAGTCCCTTCGAAGGAAAGAAATTCCGCACAAGCTTTGCTGGCCTTTTCTGCCATTCACGACAGAATAAAATGGATCCGTGTTCACTTGCAGCACTGTTACCTCTTCCTTTCTTTTGACCAGGTGGGATCCAGCCTGCTTTCCCAGGCAATCCTACCCAATTACCCTCATTACTCCATGCCATGTGGTTACTGTGCATGCAGGTTCCACAACCCCCAGCCTAACCTTTTTGGGTAGTCAAAGAGGGGAAGAAAGGATAAAAATGGAAAGAAGACTGGATCTTCATTGCTGTCAGATGGCCATCTAGCCCAGGGGTGTCAAACGTCCATCCTGGGGGCCAGAACCGATTTATACCCGCCCTTCTCTCTGAATCAGAGACTCCAAGGGCTCACAATCTCCTATATCTTCTCCCCCCACAACAGACACCCTGTGAGGTAAGTGGGGCTGAGAGGGCTCTCACAGCAGCTGCCCTTTCAAGGACAACCTCTGCCAGAGCTATGGCTGACCCAAGGCCATTCCAGCAGGTACAAGTGGAGGAGTGGGGAATCAAACCCGGTTCTCCCAGATAAGAGTCTGCCCTTTCAAGGACAACCTCTGCCAGAGCTCTGAGTGACCCAAGGCCATTCCAGCAGCTGCAAGTGGAGGAGTGGGGAATCAAACCCCGTTCTCCCAGAAGAGTCCACGCACTTCACCACTACACCAAACTGGCTCTAAGTGTGTATAGGCGTGATCTCATTGAATGAGATGCCTGTCTCTGTCTTAACCTAGGATCTGCTTTCTGGCCCCTCTTCTCTCTCTCTCTCTGTCTTTGTCCTCTCCCTTTCACACATGGCCTTCCATGGAGACACATATCTCTGCAGGTGTCTCCTATAGAGGCAATGCCCTCATCCTCCCACACTCATGATGCTGGACAAGCTGGCCATTTAGAATCATAGAGTTGGAAGGGACCTCCAGGGTCATCTAGTCCAACCCCCTGCACAATGCAGGAAACTCCCAAATATCTCCCCCTAAGTTCACAGGATCTTCATTGTTGTCAGATGGCCATCTAGCCCAGGGGTGTCAAACATCCATCCCGGGGGCCAGAACCGGCCCGCCGAGGCTCTCAATCCGGCCCGTGGTAGGGTGAAGTCCCCCCTGCCCTGTTAGGGTAGGCTGTGCTACTTGCGGATCATTCCAGGACTGAGATCAGCAGCTTTCTGCCTCTTCCGTCCCCCAGCTGGAACAGGAGGCTGCCTGGGGCGACCAGTAACTCCATGTGACCCGCCAGTCTTCTCTCGTTGCTTCTCCTCTGCTACATAAGCGGGTCAAAGTTTCTCCAGGAGAACTGCTCTTTCTGTCCCCAGTCCAATCTGGAGGCTGGCATCCCAGCTAAGTGTGAGCAAACAAGAATATACACATATATTTCCTTTTTAAAGTTGTCTGGGCCAGGGATAGGTGAAAATCAGGCAGGGGGAAGGGAGCAGATGGCCGGGCGCAAGGCCCCTTGCCACGCCAGAGCAGGTTGGAGTTGGCCTCAGACCCAGCAGCAAACGCCCAGCCTCCGCCTGGGGTTTAGGTGCAGCAGCGACAGCAGCTTTGTAATGTGGCGGGGGGGGGGGGGGTAGAGCCGACGGCCCAGTGCGAGGCCTTTTGCCATGCCAGAGCAGGTTAGGGTGCCTTGGACTCAGCAGCAAGTGCCCAGCCTCCCTGAGGTAGAAGAAGACGAAGAAGATATTGGATTTATATCCCGTCCTCCACTCCAAAAAGTCTCAGAGCGGCTCACAATCTCCTTTACCTTCCTCCCCCACAATAGACACCCTGTGAGGTGGGTGGGGCTGAGAGGCTTTCTCAGAAGCTGCCCTTTCAAGGACAACCTCTGCCAGAGCTATGGCTGACCCAAGGCCTTCCCAGCAGCTGCAAGTGGAGGAGGGGGGAATCAAACCTGGTTCTCCCACATAAGAGTCTGCCCTTTCAGGGACAACTCTTGCAAGAGCTATGGCTTACCCAAGGCCATCGCAGCAGCTGCAAGTGGAAAAGGGGGGAATCAAACCCGGTTCCCCCAGGTAAGAGTCTGCCCTTTCAAGGACAACCTCTGCCAGAGCTATGGCTGACCCAAGGCCATTCCAGCAGCTGCAAGTGGAGGAGGGGGGAATCAAACCTGGTTCTCCCAGATTAGAGTCTGCCCTTTCTAGGACAACCTCTGCCAGAGCTATGGCTGACCCAAGGCCATTCCAGCAGCTGCAAGTGGAGGAGTGGGGAATCAAACCTGGTTCTCCCAGATAAGAGTCTGCACACTTAACCACTACACCAAACTGGTGTTTAGGTTGGTCTTAAAGGTGCTACCGGGCTCCAACTTTATTCTATTGCTTCAGGCCACCACGGCTGCCCACCTGGATCTATCTACTTGAAGCAATGCAAATTTACCTTTTTTGCAGAGAGAGGGAGAGAGAGAGAGAGCCCTCCGCGTTCTTCCACCACCAGAAAAACCAGCCGGGATCCAATCTAACCCTGACCTATTCCCCACTAGCCTGATGCCGCTCTCACACTCCTCTTCTCTGTGGGGCTTCCCTCGGATCTCACACTCTCTGCCCCAGGGCTGCAACTGGCTTCGCCTTTTTCGCGTGGGAAACAGAAACCGGTTTTTAGAGGATCTTGTTTGCTGCGTGAAAGAGGCAGAGCGAGTTGCAGTTCCGGGGCCGATAGTGTGAAATCCGAAGGACGCCCCGCAGCGAAGAGGAGTGTGAGAGCAGCATCAGGCTAGTGGGGAATCAGTCCCAGTGTTTTGAAACCTGCTTTGTTACAACTAGTTCAGAACAGGGGTCGGGTCGACATTTCGACGGCTCCGTGCGCTGATCAATTATAATTTTTTAAAAAATAATTGCAGACATCTTTTCCGTTCTCCTCTTTGCCCGAGGGAGAATTCAGACGCTTAAAACCAAAGCGCTCATAGCCTTTCTTCTTTTGACACGCTCCTGCACGAACAGTACAAAATTCCTGCACAAACCGTGGCACCTTTAAGAACAACTAAGTTTAATGCTGGGTATAAGCTTTTGTGCACACAAAAGCTTATACCCAGAATCAGGGGTGGAATTCTAGCAGGAGTTCCTTTGCATATTAAGCCACACCTCCTGATGTAGCCAGTCCTCCAAGAGCTTACAAGGCTCTTTTTTATAAGCTCTTGGAGGATTGGCTACATCAGGGGTGTGTGGCCTAATATGCAAAGGAGCTCCTGCTAGAATCTCACCCCTGCCCAGAATTAAACTTTGCTGGTGCCACTGGACTCCAACTTTGTTCTGTCACCTCAGACCAACACGGTCACCCACCTGAGTCTATCTACACACATGGTGTGAGCGAACCAAACAGAGAATTCGTGAACGTCAACAAAAGGCTTAGTACCAGGGAGTCTCCCCATCCGCTCCCCCCCGCAAATAAATAATCTTATCTCATCACTCTCATAAAAGAATCAAGTATCCTCATGTTTATTTGTCTTTTGGGGTCGCCACTAAAGTCTCCAGTTTTTGGCTTCTATAGAAATTTCTCCAAAAAAAGGAAAACCAAAAAAATTAAAAGAGTGAAACAAAAATTAAAAAAGACAGACAAAACGTTGTGGGGAGGGGGCCCCATAGACCCATCCTCGCTCCCCACCGTCTTCCGCTTCCAGGGTCCTGGGCGGTCCTCTCCTCGCCGCCGCCCCAAAGAGCAGGGTTTTGCGCTGTTCCGTATTACCTACGTCCGTTTCGTCCGCTTGTCCCCTCTGAATCTCGCTCCTGGCTGCTGCAGGTTTATTGGTTCGAAGCGTGGATACTCCAAGCGGACACCATGGAAGGTGGCTTCCCTCGATCACCGAGAATCCCCCAAGTTCAGCCCGATCCCCAAAGTGTGGTTTAACTAGCTGCGCACCCTTCCGCTCCTCTAGTTATGGGATGGGGCTCCCTCCCTGCGGGTCTCGCAAAAGCGCCCCCGACCTTCACGTCACACGCGTAAAGGGGATGGCGTAAGCCCCCGGCCCTCATCGGCCGGAGGGTCGTTTCCCAGCTTCCCCGAGGCACATGGATAGCGGGCAGTTTCGCATCTCCTACCCCACTGGTGCATTGGTTTGAGCAATTCCCTCCTTGGGGCGAAGGGATGGGGAAGGGGTTCCCAGAGGGGTCGGCTGCACAGTGGAAGCGTGAGGAGGGGTTGGAGGGGGAAAGATGATATGAGGAAAGGTCACCTGTAGCGTTGCTCTCCCAGAAAGACCAAAACCAGTTTACGCGTCTTTCTGCACACCCCAGCAGCAGCTGACTCCGAACTCTGCCTTGCTCTGAGGCCAGGGACAGGCAGCTAAAGATCTATCAGCTCAACGGCAGGATTCAACCGGGGGCAAGGGGGGATTTAGAAAGAGACACGCTTCCTTGCCTTTCAGGGATCGCCGTGGAGCTTTCTCTCTGGATTCGCCCCGGTGCCGCAAGGATGTCCCCTCCGAGGGCGGGGAAGGGGCTCTAATTTGGGGGGGGGATCCCCACAAGCCTGGGTCCCAAAGTCAGGGCATACGCATAGCGTACATGTCTAAATGCAGGCGCCTCCACAAGAGAGCGAAGGCAGGGCCAAAGTGGGGGGGACGGTAAGCAAGTCGGGGGGGGAGCTCACTCCTGCTCGCTGAGTTCGCGGGGGACTCCCCTTCGCGGAGTGCCCTCCTCAGGGGGCGGGGGCCCCCGGGGCGGCGGAGGGGCTCCCCGGAGAGTCTGGATACGCCGGCACTCGTGGCAGATGCGGACATGGGTGCAAGGCCTGGGGGGATCGTCCAGGAGGCGCTGCGGGCCGGGCTCCGATATTAGAGTCCCCGAGTAGAGTTTGCCGTTACTGAGGCGCATCTCCCGGACGGAGCGCAGCGACAGGGCCCCCCGGGTCGTGTAGTGGCGGCGCCGGCGGCGGGAGCGGGTCGGCTTGCGGCAAGAGACAGCGTGGCGCAGCTCCCTCAGCATCTCCTGGCACACTGAGATCTGCAAGGGGAAAGGGGAAGAGGGGTGAAAAAGTGGACGTCTGACTGGGCAGTGTTACCCGGGTGCTAGATCAGCCCCTGGCTCATGAAGACCTGAATGCAGGGGTCATTTTGTAGAAGAACAGGCGGTGGAGCTCATTAGCTTAACTCATTAGCATATACCACCACCCTCCACCAGCCAAAAGCAACCTGACACGAGAAAGAAGAGCCCCAGGTGAGCAAGGTCTGCTTGGGATGGCTTGCTCACCTGAGGTTCTCCTTGGCCACCCTCCCCCCCCCCCCGGCAAGCCACCTGCTGCCCAAAATTACATAAGAAGTGGAGAAAGGGTGGTGCGGGCTTCTCCGGAGTTAATGAGGGCTGCTGGGGGTGTGCCAAAGCCCCTGGTGGCTGGCTGGCTGCCCGCTCTCCTAACCCAGGGATTGTTTGCAGCTGCATCTACTATTCACTGAACAAGGTAGGTGGAGAGGAAGAAGGGGAGCCCTCAGGAAGGTTCAAGAGTTGTGCTCCTGTGAGCTCCTGCTGAATTCAAGGCCTGCCTAAAGGTAAATGAGAAAGGAAGACGGAAGCCGACTTCCTGAAACTGAGACTGGTTCAGTACAGAAAGTAAGGAAAGCCATGCTTATCAGACCTTTCTGGTTTCCTATGGCAGCCATTATCAGCTCTTCCTGCCCCACCATGCTAATGGCTGCCGATCAGCCAGAATTACTTATCCAACTGACAAAACCATGATCCCGAAAGATTCTACAAACCCTAATGATGTTACCAGCCGTGAAAACCTGAAATCTTTGATAAAACCATGATCCCTCAAGTACAGGGTTGCCAGTGGGAAGGTTGTGGGCAGAGAAATGGAAATGATGTTGGGGTAGCTCTAGGAATCGCCAGAAACTCTATGATTCACCATAGAGTTTCCTAACGCTACCCTGCATCACTGTTGCGTTTCCTCCAAAGTGACACAGTAGCACAAAAGACGCTGACGGTGCTTTTTTTTTTCTTTCTCCCACCACCATCTGTGCTCGCAGCAGAGAACAAGAGATGGGGGAAGGGGATCCCCCACACCCACCAGAGGAATAGTTAGCCTACTCAGCAGGGCTTTTTTTGTAGCAGGAATGCCCTTGCATATTAGGCCACACACCCCTGATGTAGCCAATTCCTCTAGAGCTTACAGTAGGCCCTGTAACTTCTTGGAGGACCAACTACATCAGGGGTGTGTCAGCGACTCAGTATGCCTGGACAGTGGTGTTTGTGTGTGCAAGAAGAAGACTGCAGATTTATACCCTTCTCTCTGAATCAGAGACTCAGAGCGGTTTACAATCTCCTATATCTTCTCCCCCCACAACAGATGCCCTATGAGGTATGTGGGGCTGAGAGAGCTCTGACAGAAACTGCCCTTTCAAGGACAACTCCTGCGAGAGCTATGGCTGACCCAAGGCCATTCCAGCAGGTGCAAGTGGAGGAGTGGGGAATCAAACCCGGTTCTCCCAGATAAAAGTCCGCACACTTAACCACTACACCAAACTGGAAACATGCTTAGCATCAGGACCTCAGTCAGCCTCTAAGCGCTGACCCACAGGTAGGCAACTATTTCCACCATGTGTGAAGCAGGGAAGGAGGGAGAAATAGGTAGGCTTCCAAGCTCTTCTCCACCACCACAGAGGTTGCCTGGAGACCTAGAGCGGGGAAAGAGTGCAAGAGTCGAGGGAGCCGCTGGAAGAAGGTACAGGGTCCCTCCCTTAGTTTCATAGCTCTTGTGGAAGCTGTTATGTACTAACCTTGGAGTGAAAGGAAAGAGAGATGCACAATTATTCAAATGGTGGTCAGTGATTTATATGGCACACATGTGTTTCCTTCTCCCGCTGCTGCCAAAAAGTAATTCCCTAACCTTTCCCTATGCTGGTCTTATGGGGACTGTTATTCCCAGCTTTCATTTGTTAAAAAAAATATCTCCTTCTAGCATGGTCATGCTGTAAATTGTATGGATATATATTTTATCTTTCTGTGCAAAGAAAGTTAAGCATTTTAATAAAGACACACGTGTGATATTTGTTCGTGTCTTATGGTGCTCAAACATCTGACATGTATTCTCTGTGGCTCTTAAGTTAAGTGCGTTTGGTCACCCCTGAACTGTACCATACAAATAAATATACAAATTACCGTCTTCAAAGAACGTAAAGAAGGAGTATAGTAGTTCCAAGTCCTTCTTTATGCCTTTTGAAGAAGACAATATTTGTCTGTATGGGACAGTCTTTTTGAACATACGGCATTGTACTGTACATTAATTTGTTTGCAGCTAATAATTTGGATTTTATGTACAGTGTTGGTGCAGTTCTTCTGGATTACTATTCTTGTTACTGTGTAACTCACCTTTGCGTTGCAGTCTGAACACCTCTACGAGCAGACAGCAAAGATTTTATATTCCTACCCCCAGCCCTCGCCCTTCTTTCCTTACCCCGCAGCCCAGCCGCTCACCTCTTCGTGTTCCGCCGAACGGCGCGTGGCCCAAACAAACTCCATGACAGCGACGAAGACCGCAATGATCAGGCCGCAGATCAGAACCACAAAGATTCCACCGATGTTCTCCATGCCCAGCCCTGGGGGAACCGAAAAGGGGAGAGAGAAGTCGATGGGGAGGAAGGAGAAAGAAGTACTTTTCCTCTCTTTCTAACAATACGAGAACTCGCGGACATTCAACGAAATTGCTGAGTAGTCGTGTTAGACCTGATAAAAGGAAATCCTTCTTCACCCAAAGAGCGATTAACACATGGAATTCACTGCCACAGGAGGTGGCGGCAACTACAAGCATAGTCAGCTTCAAAAGGGGACTGGATAAACATATGGAGCAGAGGTCCATCAGTGGCTATTAGCCACAGTGTATTGTTGCAACTCTCTGTCTGCTCTATATTCTTAGTGCCTGGGGGGGGGCACAGTGGGAGGACTTCTAGTGTCCTGACCCCACTGGTGGACCTCCTGATGGCACTTGGGTTTTTTGGCCACTGCGTAACACAGAGTGTTGGACTGGATGGGCCATTGGCCTGATCCAACATGGCCTCTCTTTTGTTCTTACGTTTCCCAGCAGCCCTAATCCTGTCACCCATAGGATGTGCTAAGGCTTCTTGGTCAATGGCTTTGTGTTGCCACCGATGAGCGCAAAAAAGAGCCTTGTAAGCTCTTGGAGGATTGGCTACATCCGGCGGGTGGGGGGGGTGGCCTAATATGCAAAGGAGCTCCTGCTAGAATTCCACCCCTGCTCACCTCCATCCTTAAGGTGGCTTGCTTGTTCACCACATCCTTTACCAGGCCTCATTTTGGGCAGCTCACAGGAGCGGCGCTCTGGAACCTCTAAATTCTATTGTGCTCTTTCTTTTCTCTCCCCCGCCCCCAATACTTGCTTCTGGGCTCCATTGTTCAAACCCCCTGGGAGAATTTTGCTGCATTTTTTTAGCTTTCTACGATAAATACATGTATGTTGATTTATGATTTTTTTTTACACTTTGTTTTTAATGTTCGGCCCTTTCATTGCATATTAAGCTTTCAGGTTTCTTACTCCAGTTTTTGGGTTAAGTTTCTTTCCCTTCTTTGTTTTTCTTTCTCTATTCAGAGGGCTGCCAGTCTACCTCTGACAGAGGAACGCAGACCCAGGTGGCTGTAGCAGTAAAGGGCAGGGGTCATTTTGTAGGAAAAGAGATGCCGGAGCTCATCAGCACAACTCATTTGCGTATGCCACACACCCCTGCCACACACCCCTGTGCTCAATTCTATCAGCTCAGCGTCTACCTTAAAATGCTTCTTGAATGACAGTGGTCATCATAAAACCTTACTCCCATCATACTTTTTATAGTACTTTCTCCTTTGCGGCCACGGCGGCAGGAGGAAGATTTCCATCCATCTGCTTTATCTGTTTCCCATTTTTTCATGGGGGAAACATATTAGAAAGTTTGTCAAATCTTAAAGAGGTTAGCAAAATTCTCCCAGGGGGTTTGAACAATGGAGCCCAGAAACAAGTACTGTCGAGGTGTGTGTGTGAGAGAGAGAGAAAGAAAGAGCACAATAAAATTCGGAGGTTCCGGAGTTCCACTCCTGTGAGCTGCTGCCCAAAATGAGACCTGGATCCAGGCCTGGCGCTGGGGGTTCTGCGAGAGGCTCCAGAAGCTTGGGCAATGTTGGGGAGGAAGCGGGCGCGCTCTGAGCATGCTCACTGCCAAGTCTCCCCTCAACATTGCCCAGGCTTCCCAAGCCCTGGGCGATATCAGGGGAGGCAGCGGGCGTGCTCAGAGCCAGGCTCCGAGCATGCTCAGTGCTTGGACGGTCCGCCGACCCTTCTCAACCTTCCTGCGGCTTGGGAAGACTTGGGCGGGGTTGGGAGGGCGGTTGGGCTGCGCCCGCACAGCGTGGTCCTCGGAGCTCGTGAGGCTCCAAAGAGTGCACTGAGCAGGTGCTGCCCGCTTTCGCGTCCCCCAGATCTGTGCTACAGACCCGGGAAACGCAAAACTGGCCAGGCAGCATCCGTGCTCCATGAAGCCTGCTTTCCATTGAGGAAGGGAGGCTCCAAGGAGCACGCAAGGTGCGTGTGGAGAGAGGGGGTGCCTGGTGGAGCCCTGTAGGCCAAGTGGCACCCTAGGCGGGCACCTACGTGGCCTACTCTTGCCCGCCAGCCATTCCCTGTTTTGCCACGCGGCGCCTATTTTCTCATCCGTCTCTGACCTGATCCGCACTCCGGACTGCATCAGATCCCTAAATCGAACACTACCATGTCATAAATCCGCCCTGGGTCTACGTATTGTCACATGCGTGCTTGCATGGCTGCCTGCGTGCAGAAACGTGTTTCTCTTTGGTCTCCCCGATAAGGCTGCCTCTGTGAACAAAGCAAATGAAGCAGCCAGGGAGAGGAAGTAAAACATCTTGTTATAGGGAGAATCAACCCGATTCCTCCTTCCCTCCCTCAAGGGTGTGTGTGGAGGTGGGGGAGGACACATCTTCTGCCCTACATGAAGCTCTTCCATCACCCTCCCTCTGAGAACAAGAGGGAGGAGGGGGAAACCAGCCGGTTGTCAAATGAGCCAGGCCACAGTTCTTTATTTCAGTGGGACAAGGATTTTCATTCTGTTTGTCTTGGCTGGGAGAGTGTCTCTCCCAACCCACCAAACAATTTTCACACTTTCAAAATCCTATCCTCCTTCACCCACAGCTGATACAAGGACACTTTCTGAAGGGTGCAAAAAATATCCATGTAAATCATCTTCCCGTCTCTGTTCTGCAAGTCTGCAAGTTGTTCGCAATGTTGTTCCTTCCTTCCTTCCCACCTTCCCTCCCTCAAACTCTCCTTCCTTCCTTCCTTCCTTCCTTCCTTCCTTCCTTCCTTCCTTCCTTCCAACCCTCCCTCCCTCCTTCCTTTCCACCTTCCCTCCCTCAAACCTACCTTCCTTCCTTCCCTCAAACCCTCCCTCCCTCCTTCCATCCTTTCCACCTTCCCTCACTCAAAGCTTCCTTCCTTCCTTCCCTCAAACCCTCCCTCCCTCCTTCCATCCTTTCCACCTTCCCTCCCTCAAACCTACCTTCCTTCCTTCCTTCCACTTGTATCCCACCCTCCCAGGCAAAGCAGGCTCAGGATAGGTTACAACAAATAATAAAACAACATCATCAAATTATTCAATGATTAAAACATCAGATCAACAATCACGAAGACCTAATCGCATCCATTACTTCAGCAATAAATGGTGATCGATGGCACCGATCAATCAATCAAACTGCTCCCAAATTCAGCTCCCCATCTGTGCTGAGGGAGACGATACTGAGGGAAAAGTCAAGGTGAGAGACGATGCACGATGAAGCAAGCAAGCAACACAATGCAAAGGACATCAGCAAAACAGGCCAGGCAAGCTAAGCAGAGCTAAGCAGAGGGAGGTCAGTATAGACAGATCTCTGCTGCCCCAACCGTAGGCCTGGGAGAACCTCTCCATTTTACAGGCCCTGTGAAACTCCGTAAGTTCTCACAGGGCCTGGATTTCATTAGGGAGAATGTTCCAGCAGGCTGGCGTAGTGAGCGAGAGCTAACCCCAAAATGGCTTCCACAGGAGGTAGAAACAAACTAGAAATGGCTTCTCCTTTTACGAACTTGGGGAAGAAGAAAAAGAGGAAGGAGGAGGAGGAGAAGAAGAAGAAGAAGAAGAAGATGATGATGATGATGATATTAGATTATATCCTGCCCTCCACTCTGAATCTCAGAGCGGCTCACAATCTCCTTTGCCTTCTTCCCCCACAACAGACACCCTGTGAGGTAGGTGAGGCTGAGAGAGCTCTGACAGAAGCTGCCCTTTCAAGGACAACTCTTGCGAGAGCCATGGCCAACCCAAGGCCATTCCAGCAGCTGCAAGTAGAGGAGTGGGGAATCAAACCCGGTTCTCCCAGGTAAGAGTCCGCGCACTTAATCACTACACCAAACTGAAGAGGGAAAGCCTGAAGGGGGAGTAGAGCCACACACTGACTAAGGCAAGCCAAGATGCTTTTCAGACCTTCTGACCCTCCTTTCATTTAAATGAGGGCAGCCAATCTCAAGCTCTGCCTTACGGTGGCCCCACCCGCTTTCTCCAAAGTTCAGTGGGCACCGTGTTGGGGAAGAGTGCCCTAAGGTGAGAAAGAAAAGCTTTGAGGTAGGAAGGTAACATCTGATGGAATCTCAGGAGCCAGAAGGGGAGTGGCACAAGATACCAGGCAGTGCCAGATTAAACCCCGTGGAGGCCCCTGGGCAGTCAAAATCTCAGGAGGCCCCTTGCAAATTATCTCAGAGTCGGAGCACCCACCCTGCCCCCCACTTCAGCCACCCTCTCCAAAGCCCCCTTGACAAAGCTGCAGGGGAGATGCAGAGAGAGGCAAACTTGGCGATGACGCCAGCAGCAGTCACACCAGGCAAGTCGGGCAAAGAGCGGCTCAGTTGCCGGCTGCGCGTGCAGGCTGGGAGGGCTGCAGACAGGGGGGAAACTGGGAGGAAAAGCTGGCCCGGGGCCCCTAAAGGTGTGGGGGCCCATAGGCCAGCGCCTACTCGACCTCATTGTTAATCCGGCTCTGATATCAGGTAGTCAAGGAAAGGGGAACCGGGGACTGCCAAAACAATCCTCCTTTCCCATGCTTAGCGAAGGCAGGATAAATTGAAAGAACGCATGCATATATAAAATGAATACAGTCCACCTTTTCTGAGCATGGGCTTTTGAGCATCTGCTTGCCCCTTCGTGGGGCTACCAGAAGCGAAATCAATTGTGCAAAAGAACGAGAACGATATAATGCGCATAGGTGATATATATATTTCGAGAGGCCGTCCACGCCACCCTGAATACAAACAATTAATGCCTGTACTGAAGTGCTGTAAGGTCGCATCTACGCCGCAGTCACGGATCAGTTCAACCGTCATGGCTGTTTTAAAGTTTGGCTACGCCCCGTGGCCGGAGAAATCAATCGCTCAACCGGGGCTGCCCGCAATCTCCTCTGTGGCCACAAGAGGCCGCCGTGCTCAACCCGTCTGCAGCCTCCCTTCCTCAAATGCCGCAGCGAAGAGCGGAAACCAAACAAAACAGCCGCACAAAACAATCTTTGGGTTCCAAAACTAGAGCCACAACAGCCCTGTGGACATCCCCGAGATACTAAAGATCAGATGTCGCATGCGTGGCAACTCCGATGCAGAGTTGCCAACTCCAGGTTTGGAAATTCCTGGAGATTTGGGGATGAAGCTGGGGGCGGGGTAAGAGTTTGGGTTGGAGCAGGACCTCAGCAGAATGTAATGCCGTAGAGTCTGCCTGCCAAAGCAGCCATTGTTCTCTAGAGGAACTGATCTCTGTAGTCGTAGGAAAAAGCCAGAGTCCAGCAGCACCTTCAAGACAGCACCATTAGCGGCAGGAGAGGTGCTTTCGTGAGTCACTGCTCACTCAGTGCCAGAATAAACCCTATGGAGGCCCCTAGGCCAGGGGTGGCCAACGGTAGCTCTCCGGATGCCTTTTTTTGCCTACAACTCCCATCAGCCCCAGCCAGCATGGCCAATAGCTGGGGCTGATGGGAGTTGTAGGCAAAAAAAAAAGCATCCGGAGAGCTACCGTTGGCCGCCCCTGCCCTAGGCAGTC